>NW_027603239.1:0-18565 GCF_053455715.1 Rhinoraja longicauda
AAAGGTGATTAACCTACAAGCCCCATACGCCTTTGGGATGTGGGAGGAAACCGGAGCACCTGAAGGAAAGCCACGTGGTCACAGGAGGAACGTGCAAACACCAGACAGACCGCACCCGAGGTCAGGATTAAACCCGGGTCTGTGGTGCTGTGAGGCACTACTGTCATTGCTGCACACCGACGGTAGAAAGTTGCCAACTGGTGCAATGATTCATGACAGGATGTCAAATCCATGCTGGAGTGCAGAGCAGCATAGAAGTTTGGAGCTTAATTGAGTTTTTTTGTCGAGATGACAAAGATGATCATTGAAGGTAGAAGAGTAGAAGCTGTTGACGTAAATAAAGTCCCTTGTGAGAGGCTGGTCCAGAAGATTTGGATGCATGGGGACTTTGTTGTTTGGATTCAGAAATGCTTACTCATAAATACAGAGGGTGGTGGTGCAAGGGAGTTATTCTGCAGGAGGTATGCGACACTGGAGTGCTGCAAGAATCTGTGTGTTGGGCCTCTGCTGCTTGTGATGTGCAGAAACCACTTGGGCATAAATGTAGATGGTTCCTAAGTTTGCTAACAACACAAAAATTGGTGGAACTGCAGACTGTGAGGAAGACTGTCAAAGTATACGGCTTTCCTGGCATTCTCGCTTCAGCAGCACTGTGAGATGTCCAGGGATCATCTTCCCACCAAGGCAATGGTCAATAAATGCTGGCCTCGTCAGTGATGCCCATACAGAGGGTGGTTGGTGTTTGAGTTTAGTTTATTGTCATGTGCACCAAGATACAGTGAAAAACTTCTGTTGAGTGCTAACCAGTCAGCAGAAAGACTACAAATGATTACAATCGAGCTATCCACAGTGTACACACACATGATCAAGGGAATAACGTTTAATGCAAGATATAGTCCAGTAAAGTCCGAACAAAGATAGTCCTAGGGTCTCCAATGAGGTAGGTAGCAGCTCCGGACTGCTCTCTGGTTGTGGTAGGATGGTTCCATTGCCAGATTACAGCCGGGAATAAACTGTCCATGAATCTGGAGGTGTGCGTTTTCACACCTGTTCCCCTCTTACCTGATGGGAGAGGTGAGGAGAGGGAGTGGCCAGATTGCGACTCGTTCTTGATTATGCTGGTGTATGGAATGAACTGCCACAGCAGGTAATTGAGGCAGGGACTATTGCAGCATTTACGAACCAATTAGACAAGTACATAAATGGGCAGGTTTAGAGGGATACTAGACCAAGTGGACCCGTTGGGCCCAAACCTCTCCTGCATTGGTGCAGCACCCCCTCCTCCCCTCCCTGCCTCCCCTCTCCCCCCATGCCCCCCTCTCCCTCCCTCCCTCCCCCCCTCGCCCACTCACCCCATCCCTCCCCCCTCCACTCCCCTCTCACCTCCCCCTCCCACCAACCCCCCTCCCTCCACCCCCTCCCCCTCCCCCTCCTCTTCCCCTTCCATTCCCCCCCATTCCATCCCCTCAACCCCCCTTATCCCCCTTCCTCCTCCCTCCCTACACCCCCCCTTCCCCTCCTCTCCCTTACCCTCCCCCTTCCCCCACCACTCCAACCCCCCTTATCCCCCCTCCTCCTTCCCCCCTCCTCCCTCCCTCCCCCCTCCCCCCCCCCATCCCTCCCTAGGAGTTAGATTTAAACTTTAAATTGTGAATTACTTTAAAAATATGACACCGATTTCAATGAAACTTCTTCCATTAGCACCAAAGGGACGACGGTGAGTAAGGTGGGCCTACAATTGTCACACGATCATGTACTGTTTTGACTGCAGTTCAGGAACAAACAAACAAACAAACGAGAATTTTGGTTTATAGATGGCCAAACACAGGCAGGTAGGACTAGTATAAATGGGACATGTTGGTCGTTGTGAGAAAGTTAGGCCAAAGAGCCTGTATCCATGCTGTATGACTCTATGATTCTAAGAAAGGTCTCAACCCGAAACCTTGCCAATGTCCTCCAGAGATGCTGCCTGACCCGCTGAGTTACTCCAGCACTCTGTGTCTTTTTGTAAACCAACATCTGCAGTTTCTTGTGTCAACATTGTACAATTGGAATTGTCAGTGTGAAGTCGATCAGAAATCTTCTGTGACACCAGGGAACAGTGAAATGTGCTCCAGTTCCTGCATTGCTAACTGAGTGGTCTTACATTAGCTTCATGTACAACTCATTCAGAGGGTTTCACAAAAGCACGTCGCAAGCCCAGTGAATTGTGAGAGATGGAAGCACCAGTAGATGGCGTTCTGAGCTTGGAGCCTCTCTCAGCCTCCGGCTCACACTGCCTCTGCTGGTCAGTACTCACACTGCGTGGGAGAACGGAACAACAGGATTCGAACATCTACATACTAAAACTCTCGTTTGTTTGTTTGTTTGTTCCTGAACTACAGCCAAAACGGTACACGATAGTGTAACAATTTTAGGCCCACCTTACTCTCCGTCGTCCCTTTGGTGTTAATGGAAGAAGTTTCATTGAAATCGGTGTTATATTTTTACAGTTATTCACATTTTAAAGTTTAAATCTATCTCCTAGAGAGGGAGGGAGGGAGGGAGGGAGGATGGGAGGGAGGCGGGAGGAGGGAGGATAAGGGGGGGTTGAGGGGGATGGAGTGGGGGGAGGGGGAGGAGGGGAGGGGGGGGGTTGAGGGGGATGGAGTGGGGGGAGGGGGAGGAGGGGAGGGGGGGTGAGGGGGCGTGAGGGGGAGAGTGGATGGGTGCAGGAGAGGGTGCTGCACCAATGCAGGAGAGGTTTGGGCCCAACGGGTCCACTTGGTCTAGTCTCCTTTAAACTTTTCCCCTCTCACCTTGTTGCAATGCCCTATCGTGTTGGACATTTCCACCCTGGAACAAAGCCCTGACTGTCCACCCTGTCTATGCCTCTCACAATGTTATACACTTCTATCAAGTCTCCCCTCATCCTCCAACATTCCAGGGGAAACAATCCAAGTTTATCCAAAGATAGACACCAGAGAATAGGTGACGCGGGTCGAGACCCTTCTTCAATCTGAGAGTTGGGGAGAGGGAACAGAGAGATATGCAAAGGTTCAGAGAACAAATGAATGAAAGACAGAGCAACGATGATCAGGGAAAGGTGGAGGTGGGAGGAAACTGGAGCACCCGGAGGAAGCCCACATGGTCACAGGGAGAACATGGAACTCAACACAGCCAGAGCCCGAGGTCAGGATCAAACCCGAGTCTCTGGTGCTGGGAGGCAGCAGCACCACCCGCTGCATCACTGTGCTGATCATATTTTCTTCTGGTATATCAGATAGGAGTTTCCTCTCGGGCAGTTTCATGGAATCATTAGCACTACAGTAGGAGTGCGTACACTACGGGAGCGAGAGACCTCCAGATATTGCATCCATCCATATTTCCATTTGGCAGAGGAGGCCATTTAGCCCAGTGTGGGCATGCCAGATCTCAGAGCAATCGCATTCCTCCACTGACATCCCTGCAACCTAATCCCTCTGGCAACATGCCCACGCACTCCCCTCATCCTCCCACTCAAGGGGCAAGTAACAGAGGCCATTACCCTACCGACCCACACATCCTTGGGACGAGGGAAGACACCAGGACACTGTGTAAATGTGGTGACAGGCAGAACATGCAAACTCCAAAAGGCAGTGCTCTGGATTGAACCTGCGTGTACAGTATGAGATGAATACTGGATTTATGCCAATGATATGTGCTGTGTTACAGAGGCCTCACGGCACCAGAGACCCAGGTTCGATCCTGACCTGGGGCGCTGTCTGTGTGGAGTTTGCATGTTCTCCCTATGACTGCATGGATCTCCTCCGGGTGCTCTGGTTTCCTCCCACATTCCAAAGACGTGCAGATTTGTTGATTAATAGGCCTGTGAATTGCCCCCAGTGTGTAGGGAGTGGATGCGAATGTGGGAGAACATAGAACTAGTGTGATCAGGTGATTGGCGTCCACTCGGTAGGCCCGTTCCTACATTGTATCTCTAAACTAAATTAAATAAACCAATGGTGTAATCATACGCCGCTGGTAAAGATATAACCGGACCTCACTGCTTGCAAAATGAATCTAGAGGCAGCACAGTTGCTGCCTTACTGGGCCTGATACCCGGGTTCAATCCTGACCACAGGTGATGACTGTACATTTCCCTGTGGAGAACGTACAAACTCCAACTCCAACACAACACAAACGACTTTAAGAACAGTGATAAATGCTCCTCTCCCACATTCCCAGCCATGCAGAATCACTGGGGAAGGTGAGACCTGGACAAGCTGAGCTGGTTGTACCTGAACTGTGTAGGAAAAAAACTGCAGATGCTGGTTAAAATCGGAGGTAGACACAAAATGCTGGAGTAACTCAGTGGGTCAGGCAGCATCTCGGGGGAGAAGGAATGGGTGACGTTCCAGCATTTTGTGTCTACCTGCACCTGAACTGGAGTAAGTTCAAGATTGCTGTGGGGGTTTGTTAGCGCTTTTTGGAGAGAGGTTAATGAACTTGTCTGGGGAATGAGCCACAGGTCAGGACGATAATAGTGGGTGAGGAATAGACAAAGAAGCTGGAAAACTAATGTCAATCCTAGCGGACGAGCCTGCTTAGATGACAAACACACTGGAGGGAAGCAGAGCTGGAGTGTTATTGTTACACAATGCGTCTGACAGGTTGGGTGGTGGAACTGAAGCCAATGATTAGCAAATGGGAATGTGAAGTTGTTGCTGTCACAGAGATAGTCATAGAGTCACAGAGTGATACAGCGTGGAAACAGGCCCTTCAGCCCAACTTGCCCACACCGGCCAACATGTACCAGCTACACTAGTCCCACCTGCCAGCATTTGGTCCATGTCCCTCCAAACCTGTCCAATCCATGTAAAACCTGTCCAATCCATGTAGATGTGGTTGAAAGTTCAAACTCATTTAGTAAGACTTTATAATATAACACTTCTCAAGCCAAGTATTGAGCTTGAAAAGATTGGCAAAGTTGTCACCAGGGTCACTGGGGCAGTTTTTGGCAAAACCAGTGCAGACTCTTGACTGAGTATAAAGTTCTAACTCATTTAGAACTGTCTTTATAATGTAACACTTCTAAAGCCAAATATTGACTTTGAAACGACCTGCAATACATTTGAAAGCTGGCACCTGGATCAGGTAGTTTTCATGTGGACATGTGGTGACTTGAAGCAGGTAGTAATTCTACTAACAGTGTTTTTTAATTCAATAGGCGAAGATGTCTAAAACCGCGGCAACAGCACAGAAAATTGCAGATTGCTTCCACTTTGGACAACTCCAAGAAGGACCAGGCCACCTCCATGTCTCACATCAACTTGATCAGTACCAGCCACCTGGAGTCAGTGTCCTCCAACGGGGACATGGACATTCACACGCCCATCCTCAAGTCTGCCTTCAGTACATCTCGAGAGTTTGAGAGCTCTCGGGAAGAGTTCTTCAAACAGATTCCGTATAGGGATTCAGGTCCAAAGACGAGGCACCTCAGCAAGGCATCCACTGACACTTTGGCCCACAGAGGGAATTCCAAGGAAGACTACCACAGGACGGTGGAGAGCTTTCCGTTGAAGGTTGCCAGGTCCATTGATGCTTCAGGAGAGCTGGAGCCGCCTCTAATGGATGACTACAGACGCAGCTATACCTCGATGGTCTCACAGCAGCCAACAGATGAAAAGGGCAGAGAGATTCAGGCTCGGCGCATTTTGGCTGAAAGTAAACTTTGTGCAAATGATCCACCCTCACCTTCTCCACTGCCACCACCTTTCGAATCTCTCGGCCACAAAATGGATAAGCCTTCGGAATACATGATGTCTCAATCTGTTGACCATCTGGCCAGGCCTACAACCCTGTCCCAGCCCGGTCAACTCATCTTCTGCGGATCTATCGATCACATGAAAGACAACATGTACAGGAATGTCATGCCTACTCTGGTCATTCCCGCCCATTATGTGGGATTGACTTCCGATTATCCTTGCATGGAGCCGTCAGCGAGCGGCGCGATGGAACAGCTGGAGATGAAAGGGATGCAGATGGGAGTGCCATTGTCCCATCAGCCTGGAGCTCAGCAGTATCAACATCAAGGCCAACAGGCGACCCCTCAGTCAGACGGTGGAGAAGACAAACCATGGGGCCCCCCATTCCTCTTCCATGAGTGGCCCAATGGCAGTATTACTGAACGAGTCAGCTATGGCACAGATGAATGGGGAACTGCAGGCGTTGACCGAGAAGAAGTTCCTGGAGCTGGGGGTGAAGCCTCAGCACCCCAGGGCCTGGTTTGTGTCGTTGGATGGCAGATCCAACGCTCACGTTCGGCACTCCTACATCGACCTGCAGACCGGGGAGAGGATCAGCAGCAACGACGCCAGCCTGGATTCTGGAGTGGACGTGAACGAGACCAAGCTAGGGAGGAAGCCCAAGGAGGAGCGGGAGAGGCACGCTCCCGGGAACACGGCCTACAGCAAACTGGTCTACGTGGAGGACAATGAGCAGAGCAGCAGTGAAAGCAGAACAGCGATGTGCTCCCCAGAGGACAACTCGCTGACTCCTCTACTAGAGGAGAGCTCTGAACACAGGGAGACTGTTAATCGAGAGCACAGCAGAGGCAACAGCATGAGGAGCAGCAGCGAGACCCGCCGGGATTCCACCACCAGCCCAGAGGAGGAGATGCAGGACCAGTCTGAAGGGGCCGACGACCAAGGGGAGAACAAAAAGAGCCCTTGGCAGAAGAGAGAGGAACGCCCACTGATGGTGTTCAACCTGAAGTGAACAGCGCACTTGACTTCTCCAAGACCTTGAATCAAATCTTCACAAGTTTTTTGAAAACGCATCAGCATCCCGTGAGAAAACCTGAGCACAAACAACGGAAATCGATGAAGTCTAAAGCAACAAAACCCAACATGCCTCTTGTATTAGGGCCCCAGACCAAGGAAGCAGCAAACCCATTCTCCCTGAATTTGTGCAACTCTATATCGCTAAGCTGAAACAATGGTTAAAAAGGAGGGAAGGATCTCAGTGATGCAACTGTAGGCCTTCTGTCAGGGCAGATCGAACAAGCGTTCATGTTGTCTTTAGAACTTATAGCTGAGTTTTTGTTAAAAAAAAAGTCATTGTGGTACCAACCCACACAATAAACTCACTGAATTTGTTTTTCCTGAGGAAGATGAAAAGACTATATAAAGGTTCAGTCCTTTTTGTTATTTTAATTGGAACAACCCTACCAAATGAAGCATTTTCATGCTTGAGGATCAGTCATTTTACATGTCAGGACTTTTTTGAATAGAGGCTTTTTTGGAAGGTAGATTTTCTTTTCCTTTTTGTGTATCGTGCTTTCTTTAACTTGACCCTAGACCATCTCCAGTAGCAGACCATTCAGATCAGGTCCAGGACTCTCCAAGTGCCTTCTTTATGTCTAAGTTGTGCAAAAAAAACGGAGGGAAAGCAACTCTTACTGACTGCACTGATGTAAAGTGGAGAGTGGTGATCGGGAGCCTAAAGTTAGGAAGTCAAAGATTTTTATACTTATTTTGTGATGTTTAATATGTGCAGAAACAGCTAAAGAAATGTTTCCCCATTGCCAATGTGATTTTTCCTGGACTCTGGTCAATATACCAGGTAGGAAAAACTAATCTGTATACAGTTAGTTCACAACAGCGTTTAATACATAAGTTGCATCTGAATTGATTGCTTAATCAACATTGGAGGTGAAAGATGAGAAGGAGATGTACTAATGATGCATTTGTAGATCTTTTGAGTAGATCAGCTAATGTACATGACGACTGGACACGCTGCAGCGATCCTAGGTGTAAGGTGGAGTGGCCAGTTCACGGTGTGGAAGGTGTGGGATGTGTGAGAAAAGTGTATCCATTTGTCCTGAAGATATGGGTGGGACAGTGATGGAGGGGAGGGGGATTGGGTCAGTGCCTTGAAAATGGGCAGCCGCCTATTTATTGTCCTCGTGGTATATGTGGGGGTCCATGGAGACATGATGCTGAGATCCATGAAGATCATGGCATTGATATATGGAGACATGATGGTGAGATCCATGAAGATCATGGCATTGGTCTATGGAGACATGATAGTGAGATCCATGAAGATCATGACATTGGTCTATGGAGAGGAGGATCCTTAGACTGAGGACGGACCCATTTCATATGTAGACGCAAGGAACTGCAGATGCTGGTTCACAGAAAAGGACATAAAGTGCTGGAGTAACTGAAGAGGGTGACAGCATCTTAGGTGATGGGTCCCAGCCCAAAAAGTCACCTATCCATATTCTCCAGAGATGCTGCCTGACCCACTAGAGTTATTCCGTGTCATGTGTAGTTTGGGATGATACAATATTACTAGGACAGTATCTACCATTTTCTGAATGCAGCTTGTTGGAGCAAGTCAAAGGATGAACAAGGGAGTGAGTAAATGTTTTGAAGAGTATCCCATCATGAGGGTTCTTGACTGGTTTGTCCCAGACCATTGCTGCTGTGCGATGTGCTCACTGCCCTCGACCCACACAGCTCCCCCACCTCTTGGTATCGGGGTTGTCTACGCCTACATGGGAAACCAAATTCAAGTTGCATCCTGCTGTCCCAATGTAGGTGTGACCAGGTCAGGTGTCCACACAGGTCTGCCAACTAGACACACTGTACCACAGTCATGGTAGGTAACACACTTGCTCCTCCATTGTATTATCATTTCAGGATAAATGATTTTATTTGCTTCAACGTATGAATTAGTTGTTAAATCAACTGAACTGAATGGTAAAAGACAATTTTACTTCTTTTGAATCCCTTCAGTTTGACATCTACAAGTACTATATACTTCTGAAGATGACTGATTTGTAGTTGAAAACAAAATGAAATATTTAATTTGGGTTTTCCAAACAAGTATTTATTTCTTCCTATCTGGCCATTGCCAGCAAGGTCAGCATTTAACACGTGTTCCAAAGTGTTGTTTAAAAGGGGTGATGAGTTCGTTGCCTTTCTAAACCACTGGAGTCCGTGTTGTGAAGATATTGCTACTGTGCTTTTGATTCAGTCCCATGATTTTATTTCCAGGAGGGATCAGCTTTGTACTTCCCAGTTGAGTTGTAAAGCCATCGTCAAACAACTGGGAAGCAGGCCCTTCAGCCCAACTTGGCCAAGCTCACCAAGATGCCACATCTACACAAGATGCCCCAAACCTGCCCACGTTTGGCCCATATCTCTCTAAACCTTTCCTGTCCATGTATCTGTCCAAGTATATTTTAAATGTTGCAGTGGTAGATGCCTCTGGCAGCTCATTCCCTATACCCACCAGGAAAAGGTTGCCCTTTAGGTTCCTATCAAATCATTCTCTTCTCGCCTTAAACTGATGTCCTCTGGTTCTTGATTCTCCTACTGGGTGAGAGACCCTGTGTATCAACACTATCTATTCCCCACACGATCTCATCATTCATCATTCTCCTATGCTCCAAGATGGGAAGTCCAAGCCTGCCCAGCCTCCCCTGTAGCTCATGCCCTCGACCCCTGGCAACATCCTCGTTCCTCCAGCACTCTGTGCTCTGCTCTGTGCAGTGAGCTCCCTCCCCACTTCAGCTTGTGTGTGACCCTGTGTTGTAACTCAATTTAGCAATAGTCAGCTGCAGGAAATAGTTCTGACATATTTGCTTTCTTTTTATGGATCAAGTATTTCCTATTGAATAACTGGATATAGAGTATCAGCACATATTGCATATTGGTAGATGTGGGTTTAAACCCAGTTCAGGGCACTGGGGAGGGGGTGGGTGGGTGGGGGTGGGGGGGATATTCCATCTGAATATATCCAGTAACTTTAGCTGCAGTTTGCAGGACATACTACAATTGAACCCAAGTCAAACATCCCATGGAAGAGACAGAGAGTACAAACTTTACTGCAATATCTAAACAGCTTCCACCCCACCTGCAGACACAAAGAACTGCAGATGCTGGTTTATACCAAAGATAGGCACAGAGTGCTGGAGTAACTCAGCGGGTCAGGCAGCATCTCTGGAGAAAAAGGATGGCTGACATTTCAGGTCAGGACTGAAGAGATCTGAAGAAGGGAGAAGGGTCCAGACCGGAAAGGTCAATAGACAATAGACAATAGACAATAGGTGCAGGAGGAGGCCATTCAGCCCTTCGAGCCAGCACCGCCATTCAATGCGATCATGGCTGATCACTCTCAATCAGTACCCCCGTTCCTGCCTTCTCCCCATACCCCCTCACTCCGCTATCCTCAAGAGCTCTATCCAGCTCTCTCTTGAAAGCATCCAACGAACTGGCCTCCACTGCCTTCTGAGGCAGAGAATTCCACACCTTCACCACTCTCTGACTGAAAAAATTCTTCCTCATCTCCGTTCTAAATGGCCTACCCCTTATTCTTAAACTGTGGCCCCTTGTTCTGGACTTCCCCCAACATTGGGAACATGTTTCCTGACTCTAATGTGTCCAATCCCCTAATTATCTTATATGTTTCAATAAGATCCCCCCTCATCCTTCTAAATTCCAGTGTATACAAGCCCAATCGCTCCAGCCTTTCAACATAATCGCTCCAGCCTTTCACCAATCCTTTTTCTCAGAGATGCTGCCTGACCAACTAAGTCCCTCCAGCACTGTGTGTCTATACCCGACCTGGGATGCAGGTAGTGATAGGATAGAAATGTTGGTTCAGGATCGGTATCCCAGAAATCGAACTATAAAAATCGGAAAAAAGAATTGTAAGGCATTTCATGCAATATGTGGAAAAAAATTGAGCACATCTCTGATTTATTTTCTACATATTAGCTGAAGTAATATGAAGATATATTTCTCAAATATGCACTCCCACTACTGGATTGGAGCCGGCATCCACTGCATATCCAATTTTCATTAGTTCACTAGACCAAGTGGACCCATTGGGCCCAAACCTCACCTGCATTGATGCAGCACCTTCTCCTCCCCCCTCCCTCCTCCCCCTCCTCTCCCCCCCTTTCTCCCCTCCCTCCCCTCCCCATCTCCCTCCTCCTTCCTCCCCTTCCCCTTCCCCTCCCCCCTCCCCTCCCTCCCCTCCCCATCTTCCCCCTCCCCTTCCCCTTCCCCCCATCCTCCCCCCTCCCTCCACACCCTCCCCTCCCCATCTTCCCCCTTCCCCTCTCCCCCACTCCATCCCCCTCAACCCCCCTTATCCCTCCTCCCTCTCCCCCATTCCCTCCACCCTCCCCCCTCCCTCCCTAGGAGATAGATTTAAACTTTAAAATGTGAATAACTTAAAAAATATAACCGATTTCAATGAAAATTCTTCCATTAGCACCAAAGGGACGACATTTTCCTGCATCTAGCCTGTCCAATCCCTTAAGAATGTTATATGTTTCTATAAGATCCTCTCTCATTCCAGCGAATATACGCCCAGTTGATCCATTCTTTCATCATAAATCAGTCCCGCCATCCCGGGAATTAACTTGGTGAACCTAAGCTGCACTCAAGTTTGAAGACCAAAACTGCACACAATACTCCAGGTGCGGTCTCACCAGGGCCCTGTACAACTGCAGTAGGACCTCCATGCTCCTAGACTCAAATCCTCTCCCTATGAAGGCCAACATGCCAATAGCTTTCTTCACTGCCTGCTGTACCTGCATGCTCACTTTCAGTGACTGATGTACAAGGACACCCAGGTCTCATTGCACCTCCCCTTTTCATAATCTGACACCATTCAGATAATATTCTGCCTTCTTGTTCTCGCCACCAAAGTGGATAACCTCACATTTATGCACATTATACTGTATCTGCCATGCATCTGCCCACTCACCCAACTTAACCAATTCACCCTGCAGCCTCATAGCATCTTCATTGTAGCTCACACTGCCACCCAGCTTTGTGTCATCCACAAATTTGGAGATGTTACTTTTAATTCCCTCATCTAAATCGTTAATATATATTGTAAATAACGGGTCCCGGTACTGCCTTGCAGTACCCCACTAGTCACTGCCTGCCACTCTGAAATTGACCCGTTAATTCCTACTCTTTGCTTCCTGTCTGCCAACCAGTTCTCAATCCATGTCAATACCCTACTCCCAATACCATGTGCTCTAATTTTGCCCACTAATCTCTTGTGTGGGACCTTGTCAAAGGCTTTTTGAAAGTCCAGATACACCACATCCACTGGCTCTCCCTTACCCATTCTACTTGTTACATCCTCAAAAATTCCAGAAGATTAGTCAAGCATGATTTCCCCTTCATAAATCCATGCTGACTTTGACCGATCCTGTTACTGCTATCCTAATGCGCTGCTTTAACATATTTAATAATCGACTCCAGCATCTTCCTCACTGCCGATGTATGGCTAACTGGTCTATAATTCCCTATTTTCTCTCTCCCTTTCTTAAAACCCACGCAGGTCACGGGGAGAACGCATAAACTGTGTACAGGCTGCACCCGTGCTCAGAATCAAACCCGAGTCTCTGGCACTGTAAGGCAGCAACTGTACTGCTGCATATCGTACCTCTCTGGGATGTTTTGTTCGAGCGGAGGTTGTTGATATTCTCGTTATGAATTGAGTGCAGGCTGAGCATGTGATCGCAGGCAACCATTATTCAGCAAAACGCTGCCGTGGTGATCCTGGTCCTCAGGCCAGGCTGAGCTCTGGCCACAGAAAGCTAAAAGGCCAGAGGGTTGCTGGTGGAATCAGCACTCTCATTTTCCATTCTTGGTTCGAACCCACGCACACAGTTGTTGTGAAATAATCCCGACTCTCCCCATGATAGACCAGACTGGGCCAGAAGTATTTAAAGGATTGGATATTTTTAACATCTTTTCATTTTTAAACTAAAAGCGTATTGACCACCGTGAGGGAGGGGGAAGAACAAGGGAGGGCCTGGCCTGGGGGGGGGGGGGGGGGAGAACAAAGGAGGCCCAGCGTGGGGGGGGGGGGGGAAGAACAAAGGTGGACTTTTGTAACTTTGCCAGTGCCCTTCATGTGGCGACTGTTTGCATACTTTGTGTATGCGAGCAAAGCATATCACTGTGACTTGTTACATGTGACTGTAAATTATTCCATTCAATTAAGGCACTCAGCTTGACTGTTAATGCACATATTAAACACTGTAATTTTAGGCTCAAGACAGGAACTGCTTTAAGAGTTATTGGTATTGTAATTGTGAACGCGTTTTTCTAACCTGATAGACATTTGTCTTAGTGCCATCGGTTCACATCTCCTTTGGAGAGTTCATGTCATTGAGTTTCAGATATTGTGCCACAACTGAGGGAAGTTGAATGATCTGGGACTGTTTTTACTGGATGTGTTGTATGTGTGGCGACATTTTAAACTGATTATTAGTGCTAGTGACTCAGTGTCTCTTGCTTTACTCTTGGCCACGGTTTTTTTAAATGAGGTGGTCTTGAACAGAGATGTGTGCTTGCTTCCAGTTTGCTCCGATCTTTTCAAAGAAAACATGGTCAAAATTCTGTGCAATCTTTTTTGCTTGTTCCTGAAGTAAAATTGTTAAAATAAAGCTTATTAAAAACATTTTTGAGAAATGAACAGGTCTCTTTGAACTGAATTTAAAATTTCAAGTGTTCCAAAGCGATATACACGGTGGCGCAGTGGTAAAGTTGCCGCCTTACAGCGCCAGAGACCCAGGGTCGATCCTGACGATGGGTGCTGTCTGTACGGAGTTTGTCTGTCCTCCTTGTGAGTTTTCTCCGAGATCTTCGGTTTCCTCCCACAATCCAAAGATGTGCAGGGTTGTAGGTTAGTTGGCTTTGGTATAAAATGTAAACTGTCCCTAGTGTGTGTAGGATAGTGTTAATGTGCGGGGATCGTTGGTCGGTCGTCCAACAGGCCTGTTTCTGAGCTGTATCTCTCAACTAAATACTAAGGCCAGAGTATGATTTCTAGGCTGAGCTCAACAAGTGACACTAATGAGGCTGATCTCAAACATTGTAGTGTAAGAAAATAACTGCAGTTGCATGGGCCCTAGCTACGCCTGCCTCTTTGTCGGGTACGTCGAACAATCCCTGTTCCGGGCGTACACCGGCCCCATCCCCGAACTCTACCTCCGCTACATCGACGACTGCATTGGTGCTACCTCTTGTACCCATGCAGAACTCACTGACTTCATACACTTCACTTCCAATTTCCATCCTGCCCTTAAATATACCTGGGCTATCTCCGACATCTCCCTCCTGTTTCTGGACCTCACCATCTCCATCACAGGAGACAGACCAGTGACTGACATCCACTACAAACCCACTGACTCGCACAGCTATCTGGACTACACTTCTTCCCACCCGGTCTCCTGCAAAAAGTCTATCCCCTACTCCCAATTTCTCCGTCTATGCCGCACCTGCGCCCGGGATGAGGTGCTTCACACTAGGGCATCAGAGATGTCCACATTCTTCAGGAAACGGGGCTTCCCCTCTTCCATTATAGATGAGGCTCTCACTATGGTCTCTTCTACATCCCGCAGCTCCACTCTTGCTCCCCCTCCCCCCATTCGTAACAAGGACAGAATCCCCCTCGTTCTCACCTTCCACCCCACCAGCCAGCGTATCCAACAAATCACCCGCCAACATTCCCGTCACCTACAACGGGACCCCACCACTGGCCATATCTTCCCATCCCCTCCCTTGCTGCATTCCGCAGAGACCGTTCCCTCTGTAATACATAATACCTGCCAAATTTAAGAACTTCAGGAGGAACTTCTGACAAAACCTCACAGAAGGCAATCCAGGGATGTGAAGAGATGCTATAATTGTGAGATCTTTCAAGAGACGCATCTACCAATTGTCTACCACCTAAACTTCTCAACATCTCCTTGCAGCTGAAAAGCTGCTCTCTAATTCACAGTGTGGATTCAAACATGAAGTGGGTCGTGGATGTGATCTCCACCCTGAATTAAATTCGTAAACTGTGCAGAGAACACTGATCTACGGTACATGGCATTTTCTGACCTTTGCCAAACGAAAAAGATAATATTTGATTCAGAAACCTGTCTGCACTCTACATCTGTTTCATGATAGTATGTAAGCTGTCATTCTATCCAACAGGTCCACTGTGGATGTGTCCCAGTATACACTGGGGTGCGGCAAGCCTGCATTGATAGTCCAACCTCTGTATCAGTCTTCCACAAGACAACATTACACTTCACTTCCAACAGGCTGGCCACTGAAGTGAAGCTCGTCTTAAGAATCAGTATGAAACTATCCATGGAACCACCAAGTAAGATGGTGGTGCAGTTTAGATGACTGCACCAAAGGCTCAAGCTCAGTCCCCTCTATGGCAACAGTGGAATTGTAATTAATTAATGATACAGGATTCTGTTTGTCATCTACATCAATGATTTGGATGAGAACGTCCGGGGCACGATTAGTAAGTTTGCAGAAGACACTAAACTGGGTGGTATTGTAGATAGTGAAGATGGTTGTCAATAATTTGGAGGAGGATTTTGATTGTTTGGGCAAAGGAATGGTGAATAGAATTTAACATAGATAAGTGCGAGATGTTGCATTTTAGGAAGTCTGACCTGGGCAGGAACTATACAGGCAGGGCTGTGGGGAGAGTTGTAGAGCAGACAGATCCAGGAGTGCAGGTACATAGTACCTTGAAAGTGGCGTCACAGGTAGATAGAATGGTCAAAAGGTTTTTGGGCACATTGGGCTTCATTAGTCATAGAGTATTGAGTATGGAAGTTGGGAGGTTATGTTATAGCAGCACAAAATATTGGTGAAGCCACATTTGGAGTATTGTGTTCAGTTTTGGTCACTGTTATATGAAAGATGTTATTAAGCTGAAAAGGATAGAGATTTACGAGGATGTTGTCAGGAATTGAAGGCCTGAGCTAAAGGGAGCAGTTGAGCAGGATAGGACTTTATTCCTTGGAGTGCAGGAGGATGAGGGTTGATCTTATAGAGGTGTATGTGATCATGAGAGGAATAGATAAGGTAAATGCACATTGTCTTTTACCCAGAGTAGGGGAATAAAAAAACAGAGGATGGAGGTGAGGAGGGGGGGGGGGAGAAGATTTAAGTGGAAGCAGAGGGGCTACTTTTCTTTCACTAAGGTAGAGAGATGGACCAAGCTGCCGGAGGAGGTAGTTGAGGCAGGTATTATCACAACATTTAAAAAACATTTGGACAGGTTCATGGATAAGTTTAGAGGGATATGGGCCAAACACAGGCAGGTGCGACTAGTGTGGATGGGACATGATGGTCAGTGTGAGCAAGTTGGGCCGAAGGGCCTGTTTCCATGCTGTATGACTCTATGATGTGGAATTGTGTAAGTGTTGGGGTGCATCTTGTCGCAGTGAAGATGACCATGACTGACTGCACGATCATAAAGAACATTGGCTTCATCCGTGTGCTGGAGATGACATTTTGAGCAGCCGACATGTGACTATGGACTCTCCCTATTTGGCTCAAATACCTTCTGAAGTGCGCCATTCAATTATTGACTATATTCCATCAAATTTTAAAATAGTGAATGGTAAATATTACAATGGACCATTGAAGAGTACAGCACAGGAACAGACCCTTCAGCCCACAATGTATGAGCCCAGCATGATGCCATGTTTAACTAATAGAAACAGACAATAGATGCAGGAGGAGGCCATTCAGCCCTTCGAGCCAGCACTGCCATTCAATGTGTTCATCCACAATCAGTACCCCGTTCCTGCCTTCTCCTCATACCTCATGATTCCGTTAGCCCTAAGAGCTCTAACTCTCTTTTGAATGCATCCCGTGAATCGGTCTCCACTGCCTTCTGAGGTAGAGAATTCCACAAATTCACAACTGGGTGAAACAGTTTTTCCTCATCTCAGTTCTAAATGGCCTACCCCTTATTCTTAAACAGTGGCCCCATGTTCTGGACTCCCCCAAGATTGGGAACATGTTAATTCCCTTAATAATTTATATGTTTAATAATTTTATATGTTCCTATAAGATCCTATAAGATCCCCTCTCATCCTAATAAATTGCAGTCGTTCCATTCTTTCATCATATGACAGTCCCGCCATCCCGGAAATTGCCCTTGTGAACCTATGCTGCACTCCCTCAATAGCAAGAATGTCTTTCCTCAAATTAGGAGACCAAAACTGCACACAATACTCCAGGTGTGGTCTCACCAGGGCCCTGTACCTCTTTGCTCCTATACTCAAATTCTCTCGTTATGAAGGCCAACATGCCATTGGCTTTCTTCACTGCCTGCTGCTATGCGTACTTTCAGTGACTGATGTACAAGCACACCCAGGTCTCGTTGCACCTCCCCTTTTCCTAATCTGACACCATTCAGATAATAATCTGCCTTCTTGTTCTTGCCACCAAAGTGGATAATCTCACATTTATTCACATTATACTGTATCTGCCACGCATCTGCCCACTCACCCGACCTATCCAAGTCACCCTGCATCCTCTTCACAGTTTACACTGCCACCAGCTTTGGGTCATCTGCAAATTTCCTAATGTTACTTTTAATTCTTTAATCTAAATCAATAATATTTCTTGTAAATAGCTGTGGACCCAGCACCGAGCCTTGCTAGTTACTGCCTGCCATTCTGAAAGGGACCCATTAATCCCTACTCTTTGTTTCCTGTCTTCCAACTAATTTTCTATCCATGCCAATATCCTACCCCCAATACCATGTGCTCTAATTGTGCCCACTAATCTCCTGTGTGGGACCTTGTCAAAGGCTTTCCAAAAGCTCTCCCTTATCCTTTTTACTTGTAACATCCTCAAAACATTCCAGAAGATTAGTCGAGCAAGATGTCCCCTTCATAAATCCATGCTGACTTGGCCCGATCCTGTTACTACTATCCAAATGCATCTTTACATCTTTAATAATCTCCTTTGCGGGCATACTCCATATCCATGTGTCCAACTGAATTGCCACCCTGGTGTCCATCACCCCTGGCAGCATGTTTTAGGTATCCATCCCCAACTGTGTAAACAAAGACTTGCCCCACATTCGCCTTTACATTTTGCTCCTCTCACCTTAAAGCCTCGAGTCCTTGACATTTCCACCCAGGAAAAAGGTTTGACTGTTTACCCTGTCTACGCTTTCAATAATTTTGTATACTTCTAAAAGGTCTCCCCTCTCCCTCTGATACTCCAATGAAAACATTCCAACTTTGTCCAATCTCTTTGTAGCTAATCCCCTCTAATCCAGGCAACATTCTGTCAAACCTTTTCTCTGCCCTGCACATCCTGCAGTTGATGGGGCTACCAGGACTGCACACAACATTCCAAATGTCGCCTAAGCAAAGTCCTATAAAGCTGCAACATGACTCCCTGACTCTGATACTCAATGCCCTGACTTGGGAAGACAAGCATGCCATGTGCCTTCGTCAGCCCGCTATTCACTTGTGTTGCCACTTTCAGGGAGCTGTGGACTTGGACACCAAAATCCCTCTGTACATCGGTGCTGTTTAGGGTATTGCTCATAACTTAATACCTTCTCATTGCATTCAACCTCGCAAAGTGCAACAGCTCACCCCTGCACAGATTTACCTCTATCTGCCATTTCTTTAGATAATCTGTATCCCACCGAATACTTTGAGAACCTAGAGCTGTACAGCACAATGTTTGTGCCTCACATGATGTCAAGTTAAACTGATCCCATCTGCCTGCACATG
>NW_027603240.1:0-18564 GCF_053455715.1 Rhinoraja longicauda
TTGACTTCGGCGACACACAGTCGTCCACTCACTTGTTGATGAAGTCAGTCACGGCAGAGGCGCACTCATTCAGGTTAGCTGCAAAATCCCTGACAATGGACCAGTCTACTGACTTAAAGCAGTCGTGTAAGATGTCATCCGTGTCCGTTGTCTAGCTTTTTACAACTCTCTACATCGGATCGTCCTGCTTCAATTGTTGTTTCTTGTTGGCAGGGAGCAGAAGCACAGCTCGGTGGTCAAATTTCCCTGAAATGTGGCCGAGGGACAGGGCGACATGGAACAATCCCTTCAGGATGGATGAGGCGAGCCTGGACGTGGGAACACATAGAATGTACTGAAGGGTCACAGTGGAACTGGTCAATGCCGAGTAATGTTCCTAGCTCCAGTTTGCTCATTGTATTGTTTATTTACCTGGGTGGATGGGCGTATGTTCCTGTGTGTATCATCTCACACACCGTGGGAGCTCTTTGATAGAGTCCATCAGGAGCACACATAGAGCTAGGAACACCAGCAGACAGAGACGGGAAACCACAGAGACATAGAGACATGAATACTCACAGAGAGAAGTAGGAACATTCACGGAAACAGACAGGACCCTCCCCTAATTCTACGTAGGTTTGCCCTCTCCTGGTTTCCCATTTGCGGGAGCACTCCCCTATTTTCACATTTACAGTTTCCCTCCGCTAATTTCATATTTGTTGTTTATCCACCCGCCATACTTCAATAACGGTACACCCGCAAATCCCCATTTGTAGTGCCCTCCCCTAATTGACCATTTACCGGTGCTCTCCCGTAATTACCATATATAAGGACCTTCCCCTAAAGGACTATTTAATGTGATGTCCCAAAATAGACCGAGCCCTTAATTTGAGTAGTTGAGTGTATAATCCCAGTACCGTCGATAGAATGCACAGAACAACAAGTGAGAAGATTTGTGATCGGTTCTAAGGATGGTCTGTTTCCGCGCTGTATCTCTAAACCAAGTTCAGACTGTGGCAAAGCCAGTGATCAGCAGGTGATGGAAGAGGAAAACAAATATCTTCCACCAACACAGAAAAATAAGTTTTGTATCAAAAGAGAATAGAGATACAGAATCTGGAATCCTGCAACAGAACGCTGGAGGAACTCAGCTGGTCAAGTAGGTCTGTGAAAGCAACAGATCTCATTCGACGTTGCGGGCCGATTCCCAGTGATGTCGAGCACAGGGAGCTGAATTATTATAAAGTAGGTAAAGCTATAATGGGGACAGGCAGGGAGAACATGGAATGTGCTGTGTAGCATAGCGTATGGCTGAGGGTCGGAATGAAATGTTCCGTCTATCTGTTCGGGAGGACATGATGAAGGTTCTGACGGAACAAATGGGAAGTGAGGAGAAAGATTCCACAGAGAGAAATAGACAGAGGGAGGGTGGGGGACAGACTGACGACACTGGGTGTGAACATATTGTCTGGGTGTTGTGGTCTGCCCCAGTTAATTGTGGAAAGCTGCAATGTGAGACTAGAACGATGTAGTAGCATGTTGACCTTCATAACGAGAGGATTTGAGTATAGGAGCAAAGCGGTCCTTCTGCAGTTGTGTAGGGCCCTGGTTAGACCACATCAGGAGTATTGTGTGCAGTTTTGCTCTCCTAATTTGAGGAAGGACATCCTTGCTATTGAGGCAGTGCAGCGTAGGTTCCGGAGGTTAATCCCCGGGATGGCAGGAATGTCGTATGAGCAAAGATTGAAGACTGGGCTTGTTTTCGCTGGAATTTAGAAGGATGAGAGGGAATCTTATAGAAACGTATAACATTATGAATGGACTGGACAAGCCAGATACAGGAAAAATGTTCCCAAATATTGGGGGAGTCCAGAAACAGGGGCCACAGTCTAAGAATAAAGGGAAAGCCTTTTAAAACTGAGATGAGAAAAAAAACCATTTCAGCCAGAGAGATGTGAATTTGTGGAATTCTCTGCGACAGAAGGCAGTGGAGGCGAATTCAGTGGATGAATTTAAAAGAGTTTTGGATAGAGCTCGAGGGGATAGTGGAATCAAGCGATATGGGGAGAAGGCAGGCACGGGTTACTGATTGTGGATGGTCAGCCATGATCACAATGAATGGCGGTGCTGGCACGAAGGCCAAAATGGCTTCATCCTGCACCTATTTTTCTATGCTTTCATGGGTTTACCGGGAAAAGCTGACGGGTGGAGAATTCCATCCCGGATCCAGGGACCAGCTCACAGTGAGTGATAATTGGCCATGAAACCCATTGAACTGAATTAAAAATTCTTACATTTTATTAATGTGTGCTCATTGCGATCTGAACGAAATCTCCGCTGCTCCAGGAAGGCGGATTGCCCATGGTTTGGGCAAACTGCGGTGACCGGTAATCAAACACTGGCCGACTGCTCAGCAGGCAGCTGGTGTGCTGTGCTCAATAACTGAACAAAGCAGTCGTACAACAGCATGTATCTTCCCCTGATTCCAGAGCAGCAGTAGTGACGATCAGAGGCACCAAATTTAGAAAAGGAAATGCGGAAACTACCCACTGCGAGGAATTATCCCCAAATTACCAATTGATTGACTGCTGGTTATCAGTTCTCGTTCTGTACACCGGATGTCCCCATTATCCAAAAGCTGGAAGTTGGGCAACGCCCAGGAATTGTTCACCCGGGATGGAACTAAAATGACAGTCAGCGCTTCAGTGTCTGAGGAACTAAAAATAGAACTTCGCACAGCTCGCAACAGTTGACAAATTGAATCTTTGATATAAAATGTTATTTTCAAGCAAGTGCTGTTGGTTTCTAAATTATGCCCAACCGTGGAAAAGCAATAAGAGGCCAATTCGCGACTCATCCCCGGCTGTCTTCCAGTCACACAATCCCACTCTATTTATAGTTATAGAGTCAACCAGCACAACGGAAAACCTTATGGAACAAGCCAATGGAATGTTGGCCTTCATAACAAGAGGAGTTGAGTATAGTAGCAAAGAGGTCCTTCTGCAGTTGTACAGGGCCCTAGTGAGACCGCACCTGGAGTACTGTGTGCAGTTTTTGTTGTGTTCTTTAAAAAGATACAGTGAGTCCGACTGTGTTTTTACGTGAGTGTTTATTCAACCGCACATCTGCTCCCGCCGGGCTCCTCCCTTCTCTGTCGCCCTCTGATGACACCTCTACCAATAGACCTGTGTAGTCTTAAAGGCACATTGCAATAACACCACATCTCCCCTTTCTAGAATCAATCGGTAGACTGCGGTTGATTCACCAGACCTTAGAGGATTATTCTGCCTCTTTAGCTGGAAGGTCTGTTCCTATCTAAACTAAATTAATTCAACATAAGTACATGTAAACACATTGTCTTAGTGAAACTCTCTTTTTTTCTCACTTATAGTTCAACCTATCTGGTCTCACCACTCTTCTCCCAAACCTGGTTCTGGGAGTGGATGGCAGTTCTGGGATGTTCTCCTTTGGTGGCTCTGCTGAGCTCTGCTCTGGAATGTTCTCTTTTGGTGGTTCTGCTGAGCTCTGCTCTGGAATGCAACCCAGGAGTTGCTCTTTCATACCACCCCCACTCTGGTCCGGCAAGGGTTTCATGGGAATTAGATGGCGACGGTTTCGCCTGACCGTCCCGTGAGGTCCCTCCACGATGTAAGAGCGGGGGGCGGTGTGGCTGCCGATCACAGCTCCAGCTTCGCCTTGATCCGTGACCCACACTTTTTGTCCGGGAAAGAGCCTGTCGAGACTCCGTGCACGATGCCGCAGGTTGTACCGTTGTGCATCTCTGATTCTCTTCTCCTTTTCCTTCCACGCAACCACTTCATTGTCGGGAAGAGCAGGATTCAGCAGGGCTGGAAGTGTTGGTACTGTAGTGCGAAGCCTTCTCCCCATAAGGAGTTGGGCTGGGCTGTACCCGTTTTGCAGTGGGGTCGCTCTATATGCAAGTAAAGCGAGGTAGGGATCCGCCGCTTTCTTCAGGAGACCCTTCACTGTCTTGACTGCAAGTTCGGCCTCCCCGTTACTCTGAGGATATCTCGGGCTGCTTGTGACATGGCGGAAATCATACGACTTTGCAAACGCAGCAAAGGCGATTCCGGTAAACTGAGGCCCATTGTCTGTGACCAATGTCTCCGGAATGCCGTGACGTGCAAACATTGATTTGAGGTGATGGATTACATCTGTCGACTTGCTGGGGCTGAGTGGAGCGATTTTCACGTATCTCGATGCATAATCCACTACCAGCAGGTAGTTCTTGCTTCCCAGCATGAACAAGTCAGCTCCCAGCTTTTGCCATGGTCGGCCTGGGTATTGTGATGGCATCAGCGGCTCTGTGTGGTTCTGTCTCTCTTTGCTGCATGTCCGGCAGTTGAGGACCAATTCGTTCAGCTGCTGACTTAGTCCAGGCCACCACAATGACCGTCGTGCACGCTCTCTACACTTCACCACTCCCTGGTGACCTTCATGTAGTCTGGTCAGCACGTCGTTCCTCATAGTTGAGGGTATGACTAATCTGTCCCCTTTGAGTAACAGTCCGTCATTTACCGTGAGCAATGCTTGTTCTGCCCAGTACAGCCTGAGTGCCGGTTCACTGTTGCTATTCGTTGGCCATCCTTCCTGACACAGCTGCATTACCCGTGCGCACACACTGTCCCTTTTTAGCTCCGCTCTCAACTCATCCAGTTAGGCAGTGCTTGCCGGCAGGTTCACTATTATCATGTCCACATAGATGTTTGTATTCTCAAACAACTCCTTTTCGTCAGGCGTTTCCCCCATTTTCACAGGAGCACGCGACAGCGTATCAGCTGTCCACAGACACTTTCCTGGCACATGAGAAATGGAGTAAGAATAGCGCATGAGGCGCATCCGGAAACGCTGAATCCGTGGAGGGAGAGCATCCAGTGCCTGTGACCCCAGCAGACTCAGGAGAGGCTTATGATCCGTCTCCATCTGGAAGTGTTTACCGATGAGAAAGTTGCAGAACCTTTCACAAGCCCAGGTCAGGCCCAAGGCCTCTTTCTCCACCTGCGCGTATCTCTGCTCCGTCTGTGTGAGAGATCGCGACACGTAGGCTACCGGTCTCCACTCCTCATCCCATTTTTGGAGAAGTACACTTCCCAGGCCGTAAGATGACGCGTCTGCTGAGACTTTGCATTCACGGTTCGTGTCGTACATGGCTAGTACAGGTGGGGATACCAGTGCATTTTTCAAATCTTGAAACGCTCTTGCCTGGCCGACGCCCCACAGCCAGCAGTTCCTCTTTGACAGGAGGTCTCGCAGAGCCTTGTCTCTCTCTGCTAGTTGCGGGATGAACTTCCCCAGCTGGTTAACCATTCCGAGAAAGCTCCTCAGCTCACTCACATTGGTCGGCTCCTCCATCTTCCTTACCGCCTCAGTCTTGCTCGGGTAAGGACTAATGCCACTGGAGGAGAGGACATGACCAAGAAAGGTCACCTCTTCCTTCGACAGGTCACATTTGTCAATGTTAAGCGTAATGCCCGCCTTTTGGATCCTCGCCAGCACAGTATACAGACGAGCGTCGTGCTCCTCTCGTGTTTGGCCCCAGACCAGTACATCATCCATGTGGCAGACGATTCCCTTGAGTCCCTCCGTGACCTCTGACACCATCCTATTTTGAAAGTGTTCGGGGGCAGAGGCAATGCCGAAGGGCAGCCGCTTGAAGTAGTAACGACCGAAGGGTGTGATGAATGTTGTGTATTTTGCTGAGTCTTCGGTCAGCGGTATTTGCCAAAACCCCGTGTTGGCATCCAACTTGCTGAATATTCTGGCTCCAGCCAGCATCCCCAGTGTTTCCTCCACCGATGGCAGGATGTACTTTTCTCGACACACCGACTCGTTGAGGTTAGTGAGATCGACGCATATGCGTACGGCTCCTGTCTTTTTCGGCACCACCACCATGCCTGAACACCAGTCAGTAGGCTCTTCAACCCTGGTGATCACCCCCAGGCCTTCCATGCGGGACAGTTCTCGCTCAACTTTACCATCAGCGCAACGGAATCCTTCTGGGTGTCTTCAATGAGAACGATTGGGCCCCTGGTTTCAGCTTGATGGCATACTGCTGTCGTATCTCCCCGAGACCACTGCATAGCTTCGGGTAGCTAGTCTTAAGTGTCTCTATGGTGATGCTGTCTAGCCGAACCACAAGCTCCAGCTTGCCGATAGCAGGCCTCCCCAGCAATGCAGTGTGCAGGTGTCGTGTGACGTACACATCCTCCATCATCCTTTTGTCTCCTTTCACCAGGAACAGCCCAGCAACGCCCACAACTTCTAGTGGACTCCTCCCGGGTCCCAGCAGTGGCTTGGTTGCTTTACGTAGGGTAGGTGGATTGCTGTCTCTATAGATCTCTTTAAACACGATGTTGTAGCGTGTTGATAAAGGCAAGGAGCCAGGTATTTTGGGAAGGTATATTTATTGGTTCGTGGGTCTCAGACGGGTCTAGTCTGCCGGAATGGCTTGGCGCCCAAACCTTGTCCTTTTATACCTGAGTCCAGGACCGCCTCCCGGGACTGGTCCATTCCCGTGCCGAGGGGTCGGTAGTAGTATGGCCCGACCCTTGGGAGCCGCCACAGTACCCCCCCCCAGATCCGGAGGCACGAAACGCACTGGTGGTCGCACAACCCGACCGGACCGCGTACGGTAATCGGTTGACAGAGGGGCCGGCGGAGGCACAGTTGGAGAGACAGGCGGTGGGACCCGCAAAGGGGGGCGACCTCGTGGCCGAGGCTGGGCCACCCGTACCGGTTGGTCGATGTCTAAGTGGGCCGGCTTCAGGCGGTCAATTGACACGGCCTCCGGCCGGCCCCCCATGTCCAAAACAAAGGTTGTCTGCCCGTGCTCCAGCACCCGGTACGGGCCTTCATACGGCCTCTGGAGTGGCGCCTGGTGGGCGTCACGGCGCAGGAACACAAAGGCGCAGTCCTGGAGGGCCGATGGCACGTAAGGGCGGAATGTCCCATGGCGGGACGTCGGCACGGGTGCGAGCTTGCCAACTCGCTCTCGGAGGCGATGTAGGGTGGATGAGGGCGGTTCCTCTCGCCCCGGCAACGAGGGCACGAACTCCCCGGGCACCGTGAGCGGAGACCCGTAGACGAGCTCCGCTGAGGATGAAGCCAGGTCTTCCTTGGGGGCAGTCCGGATGCCCAGCAAAACCCATGGTAGCTCGTCCATCCAGTCGGGGCCGGCGAGTCGCGCCTTCAGCGCTGCCTTCAGCTGCCGGTGGAACCTCTCCACCAAGCCGTTTGCCTGCGGGTGATAGGCCGTGGTGTGGTGCAGCCGCACGCCCAACAGGTGGGCCATGGCCGACCACAGCTCGGAGGTGAACTGTGGCCCCCGGTCCGATGAGATGACCACCGGCACACCAAAGCGAGCAATCCAGTGCGCGGCCAACGCACGAGCGCATGTGGCTGTAGATGTATCAGCCAGTGGTATGGCCTCCGGCCACCGCGTGAAGCGGTCCACCACCGTGAAGAGGTGGGTGATGCCCCGGGACGGCGGGAGCGGGCCCACAATGTCCACGTGCAGGTGGTCGAAACGGCGGCAGGGTAGACCGATCCCTTGGAGTGGCGCCCGGACGTGGCGTTGAATTTTCGACGTCTGGCACGGAATGCAGGTGCGGGCCCATTGGCCAACCTGCTTGCGCAGACCATGCCACATGAACCGCGCAGCTACCAAGGAGATCGTTGCCCGGATGGATGGGTGAGCCAGCCCGTGGACCACGTCGAACACCCTCCTGCGCCACGCGGCCGGGACGATGGGGCGCGGCTGACCTGCCGACACATCGCAAAGTATCGTCGTCGCTCCGGGGCCGAGGGGAACATCCTCAAGGCGGAGGCCAGAGATGGCAGTCCGGTAGGCGGGCATCTCCCCGTCCGTTAGTTGGGCCTCCGCCAGGGCAGAATAATCAATGCCGGGTGCCACTTCTAACACGGCATTGATGGCGGGGCGAGACAATGCGTCGGCCACCCGGTTTTCCTTCCCCTCGATAAAGCGGATGGAGGTGGTAAATTCGGATATGTAGGCCAACTGGCGCTGCTGTCGGGCGGACCATGGGTCGGAGACCTTTGCCAGGGCGAAAGTGAGCGGCTTGTGGTCCGTGTAAGCGGTGAACGGGCGGCCCTCCAGAAAATAGCGGAAGTGACGAACGGCCAGGTACAGGGCGAGGAGCTCGCGGTCGAAAGCGCTGTACTTCTTCTGGGCGTTGTCGAGGTGCCGGCTGAAGAAGGCCAGGGGGCGCCACCCCCCGTCCGTGAGTTGCTCCAGTACGCCACCAACCGCCAACTCTGAGGCGTCCACCGTAAGGGCTGTCGGGGCATCCTCCCGTGGGTGAACAAGCAGCACAGCCAGAGCCAGGGCCTCCTTCGCGCCGTCAAAGGCTGCTACGGCCTCGTCGGTCCACACGACGGTCTTACGCTTGCCCGCCAGCAGCTCGTATAGCGGCCGCATGATGTGGGCCGCGGATGGCAGGAACCGGTGATAAAATGCCACCATGCCGACGAACTCCTGCAGGCCACGCACCGAGGACGGACGGGGAAACCGGCGGATGGCGTCTACTTTGTCCGGCAGGGGAACCGCTCCTTGCGAGGACACACGGTGGCCGAGAAAGTCGATGGTGGCCACGCCAAAGCGGCACTTGGCGAGGTTTATGGCCAACCCGTGTTCGCTGAGCCGCTGGAAAAGCTGCCGGAGGTGAGCACAGTGCTCCTGCCGCGAGCGGCTGGCTACCAAGATGTCGTCGAGGTAGACGAACAGGAAATCCAACCCGCGACAAACGCCGTTCATTAATCGTTGGAATGACTGGGCGGCGTTCTTGAGGCCGAACGGCATCCGTACGAACTCGTAGAGTCCGAACGGCGTGATGATTGCCGTCTTGGGTACATCCTCCGGGTGGACCGGGATCTGGTTGTAACCTCGCACCAGATCCACCTTTGAAAATATCGTGGCCCCAGCCAAATGGGCGTTGAAGTCCTGGATGTGGGGCACGGGGTATCGGTCCTCGGCGGTAGCGACGTTCAGCCGCCGATAATCCCCGCAAGGCCTCCAGCCCCCGTTTGCCTTGGGGACCATGTGGAGTGGAGATGCCCATGGGCTGTTGGAAGGGCGGACGATCCCCAAGGACTCCATCGTACGGAACTCCTGTCGTGCCAGGCGTAGTTTCTCAGGCGGGAGTCGGCGTGCTCGTGCGTGGAGGGGTGGGCCGGTAGTCGTGATGTAATGGTACACCCCATGCTTGGGGGTCGATGACCGGAATTGCGGGGCCATAATATCCGGAAAGTCCGCCAGCACCCGAGCGAAATGGGAGTCCACGGACGACAGCGGGCGTATAACGGGGTCATTCAGCCGCAACGCGATGGGCTCCATCGTGGCGGAGTGGACCAAGCGCTGCTGCCTGACGTCCACGAGGAGAGAATGAGCCCGCAGAAAGTCGGCCCCGAGCAATGGCTGGGAGACGTCGGCGATCGTAAACAGCCACGTAAAATGACTGGCGCCGAAAACGATGTGGACCGTGCGGACGCCATACGTCTGGATAATGCTCCCATTTGCCGCGGTGAGGATGGGCCCCCGCTTCCCAGAACGAATGTCCAGCGGCGAAGGGGGCAGGACGCTCAGCTCCGCCCCGGTATCCACGAGGAAGCGGCTCCCGGACCGCCGATCCCAGGCGAAGAGGCGGTGAATCTGGCCGGCCACCGCAGGGACTATTGGTAGCCGGCCCCGGCGTTTCCCGGAAATGTGCACGGCTGGCGGCATTGTCGGGCTGCCGCACCCCAGCGCTGGTGGTAATAACACCAGTACCTCTTGCTGGTGCTGGCTGGAGCCTGCTGATGTGGGACTGCAGGTGCACGACCCGCAATGGCCACCGGGGGCGATCTCGCAGGCCTCCGGGACGTAGCTGTCACTCCTTCCACAGCTCCCCCGCCCGACCGGAGAAAATCGGGCGCTTCTCGAGTGACGTTTAGCGCACTGACGTCATCACGGCGCGCCGCCCACAGCGCGTCCGCGCGCCTGCCGAGGGCCCGGGTGTCTTCCCAGGAGACGTCGGTGAGCTGCAGGCGAATGTCGGCCGGCAGCAGGTGCAGGTACGTATATTCAAACATCAGGCACGGTCTGTGCCCGTCGAGCAGCGCGACCATCTCCTTCAGGAGGCTAGATGGGCGCCGGTCACCGAGGCCTGGCATGTGGAGGAGCCTTTCGGCCCGCTCCATTCGGGTTAGCCCGTAGGTTTGGAGCAGCAGCTCCTTAAGGGCTTTATATTTACCGTCGGCCGGTGGGTCCTGGAGGAACTCCGTTACCTCTTCGGCCGCGTCCTGGTCAAGGGCTCCCACCAGGTGGAAAAACCGGGTGTCATCCCTTGTGATGCCCTTCAGCTGGAACTGGGCCTCCGCTTGGTAAAACCAAATGCGAGCCCGGGTGGTCCAGAAGGTCGGGAGCTTGATTCCTACCGCGTCGACAGCTGGGGCCTGGTCGGTCTGCGAGCCGGACGGGCGGTCGAATTCTGTTTCTTTGTCCATCCTAATGAATGGACCGTCGAGGTCACCAATGTAGCGTGTTGATAAAGGCAAGGAGCCAGGTATTTTGGGAAGGTATATTTATTGGTTCGTGGGTCTCAGACGGGTCTAGTCTGCCGGAATGGCTTGGCGCCCAAACCTT
The DNA here is from genome assembly GCF_053455715.1 of Rhinoraja longicauda. NCBI lineage: Eukaryota > Metazoa > Chordata > Chondrichthyes > Rajiformes > Arhynchobatidae > Rhinoraja > Rhinoraja longicauda. The sequence continues at coordinate 10,640 of NW_027603240.1, forward strand.
GTCCTTTTATACCTGAGTCCAGGACCGCCTCCCGGGACTGGTCCATTCCCGTGCCGAGGGGTCGGTAGTAGTATGGCCCGACCCTTGGGAGCCGCCACAATGTGGGGTAGGACTGTAACATCGGCGCCGGTGGCAATTTTGAATGACACGTTTTTATTATTTATATCGATGTTTACCATCCATGGCTCTTCATCGGCTGTGACGCTGCCTAGGAACATAACTTCCTCGTCCTCTTCAACTTCCTGCACGGTTTTGGGTGATCTACACACATGCTTGTAGTGTCCCTTCCTCCCACATAAATGGCATTTTGCATCCTTTGCCGGGCAATCCTGCCTTGGATGGGACGGAGAACTGCCACATTTATGGCACTGTACACTTTCCCCCCTGCTGTGTTGGGCGCTGTGTGTTTTGAGTTGGTGGCCATAAGCCTGGTGAGGTTTGTTTTTGGCACCTTCACTTCTGCTCTTACACACTCTTTCCACAGATTTAGCATCACTTGTCTCTGTCCTGGTGTCACCTCGCAGAGAAGTTTGTTGCCGTTTCACCTCCTCACTCTGCCTCGCCATATTGACGGCCTTTTCGAGCGTCAATTCTGCGTCAAGCTGCAAACGTTCGGACAGCCGCTTATCCATCAGTCCGACAACAAGCCTGTCGCGTATCAGCTCGTCGTGTAGCACCCCGTAGTTACAGTGCTCTGCCAGCGCATATAACGCAGTGACAAAGGCATCCACTGTTTCATGTTCTCCCTGCCTGCGCATGTTGAACTTGGCACGCTCATAGATTATATTTTTCTTTACTATGAAAAATCGTTGGAAGCCATCGCGCACCCCTATGTACGTTCCGCTTTGTGCTACTGTCAGGTTTAACCCGCGCAGAACATCGTCCGCCTCATCTCCCATGCAATAAATCAGCGTGTTAACTTGATTATCTTCGGAGCTGGCATTCAAGTTACTTGCCAGACGGAACCTTTCGAACCTCCGTATCCATTTGGCCCACTCTTGCGGCTTTGAAATGTCGAAGGACTCCGGAGGCTGGATGCTAAATGTAGCATTTGGGCCTACCGGGGCTCTCTGTGCATTGTCGTCTTGCATGTCGCACTCTTCTTTCTCTTTTGCCGTCAACGAGCTCCAAACGATAGTTGTTCGACTCAAAGTACACTTCACGCACCCTACAGGACTTCTGACACCATGTTGTGTTCTTTAAAAAGATACAGTGAGTCCGACTGTGTTTTTACGTGAGTGTTTATTCAACCGCACATCTGCTCCTGCCCGGGCTCCTCCCGTCTCTCTCTGTCGCCCTCTGATGACCCCTCTACCAAAAGACCTGTGTAGTCTTAAAGGCACATTGCAATAACACCACAATTACAGCTATGGTTTTCTTTCTTTCTTAGTATTGGCTGGCCTGTGCGGTGTGACCCACATCCTTGATACTGACACGTTGGATAGAAGATGCTCATCTGATCCAAATCACCACAGTAACTCACTTGGTATTACTCTATCCCAGATGTTTCCTTTCTTCTACATATCCTCCGCAAAACTAATGCTATCTCTTGCTTCTGACCTGGGATCACAGACCTACAACCCCGTTTTTCTCTGCACAAATGCCTCTTGACATCCCGAGTGATCTGACATCTACTAATCCAGGCAGCGTTCTGGAAAACCTCCTGCATCCTCTCCAAAGCCTGCAGATCCTTCCTGGAAGAGTGTCACACCAGAAACATGGCCGGGGGTGGGGGGGGGGGGGGGGGGGGGGGGTCAGGGAGCTGAAAATGTATGTGTTGTTGGTTATGTTCAAGCCTGCACCAAAAAAAGGAAAGTGAAAAGGCAAAAGGTGAAGTGAGAAACAGGTTTCCATTGGGTGCCAATGGAAGCTTCGTTATTACTTCACTAAATCAGTTCTGGACAAAAACATGAGGCTTAAACCGCAGATGGTTGCACAAATAGGAAATGTTTACATTAAACAATGTACTCATTTAAAATGTACTTTATATTAACATGGTATTTTAATTTCAACACTGACTTCACCAGTTGTTGCAACTTTTTCAGCAGAGTTGTGTGCTCCCCATTTCATCAAAGCAGACCTCTCAAGCTCCACTACTTCCTTGCGCACAAAGGTTGCTGCAAACAGTCATTATATTTCAAAAATATTTCATTGACCGCAAAATATTTTACTGTTGGAAACGGGTGCAACACAAATAAAAATGAGCAACTTGGTTCTTCTGAAGAATGAAGGAAGAATGTAGAGAAACCGAGTGTTTGTTACAGATTGTGAAAGGCCAGTGTGGATGAGCTCAAGTCTAGCAAGGGTTGACTAAAGGCAGCCAACACCCAGTGATTCACTCCAATCCATTACAGAGTACCAATCTCACCAACACAAGGACGCATGAATGGCAGGCTTGAAACTGTAGAGATGACAAGGCACGAGCTATTATGAATCAGTCGCTGATACCAAAGATGGGTCTTCTGTTATAGATTATGCCAATGAACCCTCTTGCATCCATCATACACAGTCCCAATATGCTTCACACTCACCTCTTTTGACGTGGACCAATCGTTTTCTACACACTTGGTGAAGGCGCCACACTCTAGGGCCTTCTTCATGTCCTTGCACAAATTCTCATTGTCTTGAGGACACGTCTTCTCCATCTCAGGACGGACCAGAACTGTGATATAATAAAACAGAGTCATTGCCTCGTCCAAAGCATCAGGGTCACTTATCCTCCAACTCACACCCCGTGATCAAAAGTGTAGGAAAGAACTGCAGATGCTGGTTTAAAATCAAAGATAGGCACAAAATGCTGGAGTAACTCAGCGAGACAGGCAGCATCTCTGGAGAGAAGGAATGGGTGACATTTTGGGTCGAGACCGTTCTTCAGTCTGACATGAAAAGTCTCCCATTCCTTCTCTCCAGGGATGGTGACTGTCCCACTGAGTTACTCCAGCACTTTGTGTGCACACATTCCTTCTCTCCAGGGATGGTGACTGTCCCACTGAGTTACTCCAGCACTTTGTGTGCACCCTGTGAAGAAAAGATCAACTCATGCTCTGGTGCATTTTAATTGACATTTGGCCCCAACCAATGTCCTCTGTGTGCAACTTGATCTTCCGTTTCTTCCTACACAGAATAATGACCTTGCCATTCTCACTGCCACAATGCAATGGACGGCAAAAGAGGCTTCAGAGGAACTTCCCAATCCCTGTTTCTTCTCCATATTCTGCTGACTTTCAATTGAAATTCTGAAAATCCCTTTGAATTGCAGCAGCAGGAAATGTGACTTGACAACCCAGAAGCTTCAGGTAGAATAGTATGCACCACTCACCCAGAAGCTTCAGGTAGAATGGTGTCCACCACTCAACCCAGAAGCTTCAGGTAGAATGGTGTCCACCACTCAACCCAGAAGCTTCAGGTAGAATAGTGTCCACCTCTCAACCGAGAAGCTTCAGGTAGAATAGTGTCCACCACTTACCTAGAAGCTTACAGGTAGAATCGTGTCCACCACTCAACCCAGAAGCTTCAGGTAGAATAGTGTGCACCACTCAACCCAGAAGCTTACAGGTAGAATAGTGTCCACCACTCACCCTGAAGCTTCAGGTAGAATTGTGTCCACCTAACTGCATTACTTTCCCATTGAAACTCTTGCTACAGTTTCACAGGCCCATTAACGCAATAACACATCTCCAATCTACCTCATTGGAGATCTTTGAACTATCTTTAATCAGACTTTATCTTGCACTAAATGTTGTATCCTTTATCTGTATACTGTGGACGGCTTGGTTATAATTATTATGTTATGTTTTTCCACCAATTGTGCAGTGGTAATGCAGCATCACAAGTACAGCTCTGTTGATTGACTCCATTATCACTGCATCATGTCAGCACCAGGATCATTCCATTTTCACAACCAGAGTTTAAAACCACAAATAATTCATATCTTCTTTATGTATCTATCCACCCCCAGCAGGCTGCAGAGGCCAAGTCAGTGGATATTTTTAAGGCAGAGATAGATTCTTGATTTGTATAGGTGTCAGAGGTTATGGGGAAAAGGCAGGAGAATGGGGTTAGGAGGGAAAGACAGATCATTGAATGGCTTAGTAGACTTAATGGGCTAAATAGCCTAATTCCCTTCCTATCCCTTATGACCTTATCCTTTCAATCAATATCTTAAACACTGTGCAGAATACCGTGCCGCTGGTCACTGACTGCAGTGGGAGAGCACTCCTCGGTGTAGACATGGCAGCTGATAGTCCCGAGGACACTGGTCAGTGGGTCCAGTTACCTGGTCATGACTGTGTTTATTTGTCGTGTTGCTGCGTTGATGTGGTTGTAAAGATGCAGCGAGAATGTCACTGTTACCTTTCCCAGCGCCCATGGTAATTAAATACTCTGTCTCATCACTTGACCTTGGATTCAGATTGAGAAGTCAAGGTTATCAAAGAAACACAAAATAGGTGCAGGAATCAGCCAGCATCGCCATTCAGACTAGGCTGGTACTCGCTGGAATGTAGAAAACTGAGGAGGGGATCTTATAGAAACATATAAAATTCTTAAGGGGTTGGAGAGGCTAGATGCGGGAAGATTGTTCCCGATGTTGGGGAAGTCCAGAACCAGTGGTCACAGCTTAAGGATAAGGGTGAAGTCTTTTAGGACCGAGATGAGAAAACATTTCTTCACACAGAGATTGGTGAATCTGTGGAATTCTCTGCTACAGAAGGTAGTTGAGGCCAGTTCATTCCGTTCGCCCCAAGAGCTAAATCGAACTCTCTCTGCAATGCATTTAGAGAGGTGGTGTTGGGGGACGGGAGACAACTGCGATGTCAACGTTTCCGGTTTTAAGACCAAGGGGACATTGGTGTGGAAGACAGAGCTGCGACCTCACATCTCCAGCGATCAGATCCAGTGCTGGCCGCTGCACGGAGGCTTATCCAACGATGGACTTTCTCCAGCTGCTTGGGTCCGTTCACACTTCCCAAAAAAAGCACAGGTTGGCAGATTAAATGACTTCTGTAACTTGGCCACAGTGAAGGTGGGTGGGAGGAGCACGTTGTAAACTGGAAAAACAAGCAACTGCAGATGCTGGTTTACCAAAGAAAGACACAAAGTGCTGGAGTAACTCAGCTGGTCATGCAGCATCTGTGGAGAACATGGATAGGTGATGTTTCACAGAGTGCTGGAGTAACTCAGCGGGTCAGGCAGCATCTGTGGATAACATGGATAGGTGACGTTTCACAGAGTGCTGGAGTAACTCAGCGGGTCAGGCAGAATCTGTGGAGAACATGGATAGGTGACGTTTCACAGAGTGCTGGAGTAACTCAGCGGGTCAGGCAGCATCTGTGGAGAACATGGATAGGTGACGTTTCACAGAGTGCTGGAGTAACTCAGCGGGTCAGGCAGCATCTGTGGAGAACATGGATAGGTGACGTTTCACAGAGTGCTGGAGTAACTCAGCGGGTCAGGCAGCATCTGTGGAGAACATGGATAGGTGACGTTTCACAGAGTGCTGGAGTAACTCAGCGGGTCAGGCAGCATCTCTGGAGAGAAGGAAAGGGTGACATTTCGGGTCAAGACCCTTCTTCAGACTGCTGCCTGACCTGCTGAGTTACTCCAGCATTTTGTGATACGTTCGATTTGTACCAGCATCTGCAGTTATTTTTCTAGAGGTTAGTTCAGTGTCCTACTGAACTAGAGGTTAGATCAGTGTTACTTGGAGAATTCAATGTACGTTTACACCGTTGGGTGTCAATTGCCCCAGCGGGAGGCAGAACGTTGTAAATTGCCCCCAGAAAGTGTGCGTGGGGGGAAGGGGGAACACATGCTGTCAATTGCCTCCACTGGAGGCAGGTGGGAGGGGGGAAATCGGGGAAACCAATGGGATGTGAGAACAACAGTTCACAGGGAAATAAATAGAGGTAGGGAGTTAATTAGATTGTTGGGAGCTGGCACATGCTGGGTGGGCTAAATGGGCTAAATGGTCTCCTTCATCATAAGGCAACATGAAAAGAATCGGAGATGCCGGTGATAGACACGAAATGTTGGAGTAACTCAGCGGGACAGGCAGTATCTCTGGAGAGAAGGAATGGGTGATGTTTTGGGCCGAGACCCTTCTACTGGTAGTTGACACCTACTGCACACACACAATGCATATATAAAACAGTGATTTAGCAAAGGGAGGATTTAGAGCTCACAGGGCAGAATATGGACAGGTTGAAGGAACCAGGAAGTAAACAATTGAGGAATAGCACCCTGCTTGGTGATAATAGAGCACCAATCAAAGCCGCCGTGTAAATCTGCAAGGTAACTGCGGATTAGATTCCAGTAAAGATTCTACGACACAAACCATCCAAAGCCCAGAGAGGCTGGAATCACAGGCCCAGATCACAGAGAGAACCATGGAGATGGTTTAGACACGGGCAACACAGGAGGGTCTTCATGGGACCCTCTCGGTAGGTCGAGCCCAGTGGGAGACGTGAATGTAGAGAGCGGGTGTGTCTGGTCACTGGAGGAGCCAGCGCTGCCCCACCTTGTGGGGGTCGTGTATGTGGGGTCTTGTGTGTGTGGGTCTTGTGTGTGGGGTCTTGTGTGTGGGGTCTTGTGTGTGGGGTCTTGTGTGTGGGGTCTTGTGTGTGGGGTCTTGTGTGTGGGGTCTTGTGTGTGGGGTATTGTGTGTGGGGTATTGTGTGTGGGGTCTTGTGTGTGGGGTCTTGTGTGTGGGGTCTTGTGTGTGGGTCTTGTGTGTGGGGTCTTGTGCGTGGGGTCTTGTGTGTGTGGTCTTGTGTGTGGGGTCTTGTGTGTGGGGTCTTGTGTGTGGGGTCTTGTGTGTGTGGGTCTTGCGAGTGTGGGTCTTGTGTGTGTGGGTCTCGCTGCCCCACCTTGTGTGGTGGGGAGACAGCAGCGGGGTGAATGTACCCCAGTGTCCCGCACCCGCAACCCCCCTCCCCACCCCTCAACCCCCTCCCCTCCCGCAGCCCGCGGTGCGGGAACAGCGCACTTTCATAATAATAATCATAACATTGCAGTGGCCTGGCGGAGGCCAGAGAAAAGGCAGGACGCCAGGCAGTTTTGTATATAGGTCTTTATTAGGCTGTGAGCTCCTGCTCACAGCGTAGTCCACCTAGGGATGAGCCACGCCGCCCAACGGGCTGGCTTTTAACCCCTTACGCCTGTCCGTCACGTGACGAGGGGACTGACCCAAGAACCGGAGGTACAAAACGGACAGGAGGGCGCACGAGGCGACCAGCCCGGGTGCGCACCATGACCGACGCAGGGACCGGCGACTGACCGACAGGTGGAGGGGTCGTAGCAGACACTGGCGGGGGTAACGTGGACGGGGGGCGACCGCGCGGGAGGGGCTGCGCAACCGGCACCGGCCGATCAATGTCCACGTGTGCCGGCATCAGCCGTGCGACCGAAACAGTCTCGCTGCGACCCCCCATGTCCAGAACGAATGTGGCCGAGCCGTGTTGCAGGACCCGGAAGGGGCCCTCGTAGGGCCGTTGGAGAGGTGATCGGTGCGCGTCCCTGCGCAGGAACACAAACTGGCAGTCCTCCAGAGCAGCAGGGACGTGCGAATGGAAGGTCCCATGACGTGACGTGGGCACAGGTGCCAGCCTTCCCACCGTCTGCCGAAGACGTTGCAGGGCGTCCGAAAGCTGCTCCACTCGACCCTGCTCCGGTGGGATGAACTCCCCGGGAACCGTCAAGGGGGCCCCGTACACCAACTCGGCGGACGAGGAGGCCAAGTCCTCTTTGGGTGCGGTGCGGATCCCCAGCAAAACCCACGGCAGGGCGTCCACCCAGTCTGGGTCCGTGAGCCGAGCCTTCAGGGCAGCCTTTAGCTGGCGGTGAAAGAGTTCCACCAAGCGTTCGACTGTGGATGGTACGCTGTAGTGTGGTGTAGGCGGACACCCAAGAGGCGTGCCATGGCCGAC
>NW_027603241.1:0-17500 GCF_053455715.1 Rhinoraja longicauda
GCTGGCTGGCCTGATAACTAGATGGCTGGATAACCAGTGAGCTAGATTTCTAGCCAATAGGATGGACAGATAGCAACATAGTTTGCTACCTGGGTAGCTAGCTACCCGCATTGCATAACTCGAAAGCTAGATAGCTGGATGTGTAGATAGCTGAATAACTAGATTGCAAGATCGCTAGCTAGAGATATAGGCAGCTCTCTGTGTGGTGCGCTCCCTCTCTCGCGGCCCACAGAGGGAGATCTAGTCATATCTAGGTTTGTAGATAGCTACCTTGCAAGCTGAAATGACAGATAGATCGCTCACGCCGGCTATATATCTAGATGCCTGGATGACTAGATGGCTAAATTGCTTTCTGGCTAGACGGTTGGAAGGCTAGCTGGCTACTCGGGAAATTGGTCAGATGGGAAGCTGGCTCGCTGGGTAGATGGCGAACTGAATAAAGCCAGATGGCTGGGTGGTCAGATGGCGAGATGGCTTGATGAGTAGATGGCTAGTAGGCGTGATGGCCAGCTGGCTAGATAGCTACATAGCTTAGCAGCTAGATAGAAAGATAGACGACTACATGGCTAAATGGCTAGATAGCTAGGTAGCATTAGGAGGTAGGTAGAGAGCTAGATATCCAGTTGAAGAAATAAATAGCTTGATTCATTGCTACAGAGATAATTGGATAGATAGCTTTATAATTAAATCACTATGTTAGACTGCTAGCTAGATAGCTGGACTGCTAGACTGCTTTAGACTGCGTTAGACTGCTAGCTAGATAGCTGGAAAGCTAATAGGTGGATTGCTAGCCAGCAGGATAGATAACTAGGTAGTTACCTAAATATATAGCTAACTAGATAATAAGATAGCTCGCTTGGCAAATTCCGAGAAGACTAAATAGCTATATAGCTGGGTGGATAGCTAGATATGGAGATAGATAGATAGACAGATAGATAGATACCTATTTAGTCTGTTAGCTATAGAGCTAGACAGCTGGACGAATTGTCAAATTGATAGGTAGCAGGCTCTCTACATAGGTGGATAGCTGTTTAGCTAGTTAGCATGACAGCTAGGAAGCTGGATATCAAGTTATATAGATTGATTACCAGCGGGAAAGAGAGCCAGATAGCGTGTTAGCTTTCTAGGTAGCCAAATACCTGCATTGCTAGATAGCTTGAACACTAGACAGATGGATGGTGTGATAGCTGGATCTCTGCATTGCAATAATAGTTAGCTAGTTGCGTAGGCAGCTTTTTGTGGAGTGCGGTATCTCGCTCGCTCGCTCTCGGGAGGGGGGTTGAAAGGGAAAACGAGAGAGACCTATTTCGATCTAGCTAGATAGCTCATAAATCGCTATAAAACTCTCTTGCGATCTGGCTCGTGAGCTATCTACTGGTATAGCTGGCTAGATGCCTAGCTCACTAGCCATCTTGCAAAGCTCCATCAAGCTAAACCGCTATCTGGCCGCCAAAGCTGTTGGCTCACAATCTAGTTATCTAGTTATCTATCTCTCTAGCCATCAGGCAAGTTAGTGACCTAGTTATGTTGCTACCAAAAGAGTTAGCTCTTTACCTATCAATCCAGCTATCTCGATAACTGGATTGCTAGCCAGCAGTATAGATTGCCAGATAGCGTATGAGCTGTCTCGATAGCAAGATAGCGAGGTACCTAGATAGCTATCGACATGCATTGCTAGACAGCTAGAAAGAATGGGTAGCTGGATATATAGATAGTAAGATAGCTATCTCGCCAGATAGGCTGCACTTTGAGGGCACTCTCTCGCTCATCCTCAGTGGGCCTCGTGAGAGAGGGAGATCTCGTCTGAACTAGCTGGATAGATAGCTGCCTAGCAAGTGAGACAGCGAGACAGTTAGATCGCTAACTAAATGGCTATATGTTTAGATAATTAGCTAAGATGGGAAGATGGCTGGTGGCGAGATCGCTAGAAAGTTAGATGGCTATTTGGCGAGCCGGTTAGAAAGCTAGCTGGGGAGAGGTAAAAGGACAGGTGGTGGTCGAGGGGGGAGGTAAAGGGACAAGTGTTGGTCGGGGGGGGGGGTAAAGGAACAGGTGTAGGTCGAGGGGGGAGTTAAAGGGAAGGTGTAGTTCGAGGGGGGGAGTCCCTTTACCTCCCCCCCGCGACTCCATGCAAGGACCAAATCAGTCTTTCCACGTGAGGCAGAGGTTCACCTGCACCTCCTCCAAACTCATCAACTGTATTCGCTGTTCCAGGTGTCAACTTCTCTACATCGGCGAGACCAAGCGCAGGTTCGGCCATGGTTTCGCTGAACACCTCCGCTCAATCCATCTCACCCAAATTGATTTCCCGGTGGCTCAGCTCTTCAACTACTCCTCCCCTTCCCAATCTGCCCTTTCTGTCCTGGGCTTCCTCCATTGTCAGTCAGAATAAGGCCCAGCGTAAATTGGAGGAACAGCACCTCATATTTCGCTTTGGCAGTTTATACCCCAGCGGTATCAACATTGACTTCTCTAACTTCAGATAGTCCCTGCTTTCCCTCTCAATCCCCTCCCCCTTCCCAGTTCTCCCACCAGTCTTCCTGTCTCCGTCTATATCTTATCTTTGTCCAGTCCCGTCCGCAGACATCAGTCTGAAGAAGTGTCTCGACCCCCGAAACGTCACCCATTCCTTCCCTCCTGAGATGCTGCCTGACCCGCTGAGTTACTCCAGCATTTTGTCTACCTTAGCTAGATAGCTAGTTGGGTAGATATATACAACTATATTGATAGCTACAGATCGAGATGGCTAGATAGCCACATAGTTAGATAGCTAGACAGATAGATAGCTAGAGATATAGCGTGGCTCATAGCAATTAGCTGGATAAAGAGATAGCTAGACTGCGTCGGGAATCGCATTTCTGCACACATTTTCTCATGGCATTTGTAAAAGTTTTGACGTCGTCGTTCGTGTCAATTGTCGAGTCCTTGAATAGCGACCAGTGTTAGAGCTCTAGGGGCGAGCGGAATCAAGGGATTTGTGGAGAATACAGCCAAAAGTTACTGATTGTGCACGATCAGCCATGATCACAGTGTATGGCGGTGCTGGCTCGAAGGGCCAAAGGGCATCCTCCTGCAACCATTTTCTGTTTTCTATGTCTATAGACTCCGTCCAATCCCTGAGTTAGTAATGAGTTCATAAGTTCATACGCCATTTGAGTAAGTCACTAGGCTCACCGAGTCTGATCCGCCATTCGATCATGGCTGCCCTATCTTTCCCACTCAAACCCAACCCCAACTTTGACACTCTTACTAATCACGGACCTGTCAATCCTCAATTTTAAAAACCTGTTAATTCCCCAATTACGGCATCCAGAGTCGCCTGTTACAGCATTCCGCAGATTCACCACCCTTTGACTAGCCTCAGAATAAAAGGACGTACATTTCAAATGAGATGACGAGGGATTTATATCGTAAGAAGGTGGTAAATCTTTGGAATTCTGCCACAGACAGCTGCAGAAACCGTGATTGGGTATTTTTAAATCGGAGCTGGACATGGTCGTGATTCGTAAGAGTGTCGACAATTACGGGAAGACGGTAGGAGAATGGAGTTGAGTGGGAACGAGAGGTGAGCCATGATAGAATGCCGGTGTGGACTCGATGGGCCTTGGTGCCCTAATTCTGCTAGTATGATTTTTCTACTTAATGTTATATTTTAACAGTGCACTGCAGCATCCTCACACAGCGCACCTCGGTGCATGTACAGTGGCAATAGACTGTCACATCGCTCTCCCCTGGATGAACATCAGCAACACACTGCAACATCCACACACAGCGCACCCCAGTGGGTGTACAGTGGCAATATCCTGTCACAGCGCCCTCCCGTGGATGAACATCAGCAGCACACTGCAACATCCACATACAGCGCACCCCAGTGGGTGTACAGTGGCAATGTACTGTCACATCGCTCTCCCCGGATGAACATCAGCAGCACACGGCAACATCCACACACAGCGCACTTCAGTGCGTGTACAGTAGCAATATACTGTCATGGCGCCCTCCCCTGGATGAACATCAGCAGCACACGGCAACATCCACACACAGCGCACCTCAGTGCATGTACAGTAGCAATATACTGTCACAGCGCCCTCCTGTGTATGCACACTACAACATTGAGATACAGCAGCCCTCAATGTATGTACAACAGTGCATCGGAGCATCAGCATTGCTGAAGTTGGATCTTAAGGTTCCAGTGCGTAACTCACAGATCGTGGCAGCATGTTCAGAGTTGTAAATGAGCCATGTGGAACGCTTGCTATTTTTGACGGAGGCTTTGAATACGAGTCAGATGTCAACATTCAATTTAGAGAACTTTGCTTCGGTCGCTTTTGCAGTATTGTGTGCAGTTATGTTCGCTCTAGTACAGGAAGGATATGGGCGCTTCGGAATTTGTGCTCAAGACGTTTACAAGAACATCGTCTGGAGCATAAGAACAGCCAGACGTTGGACGGATTAATCTGGAACACCGGAGATCGGCCATTAACCAGATAGATCGATATCAAATTGTAAGAGGCAAAGATATGGTAAACTCCGAGTGCAAGCCGAGTGCCGATAAACGCTCACCATAGGTTAAACTATTGCTGGTATCATTCTTGTAATCATCCTCCGAACCCTCTCCAGAGCCAGCACACCACTCCTCTGATATGGTGCCCAGAATTGCTCACAATATTCCAAATGCGGCCTTCCGAGCGCCTTGTATAGCCTCAACATTACATCCGTGTTTCTGTATACAAGTCCCCTTGAAATAAATGCAAGCGTAGAGTTTGCTTCCATTAGACAATAGACAATAGACAATAGGTGCAGGAGTAGGCCATTCGGCCCTTCGAGCCATCACCACCCTTCCATGTGATCATGGCTAATCATTCTCACCGATTCAACTTGCAGATTAAAATTTTGGTAATCCTTAACCAGCACTCCCAAGTCCCTTTGCACTTCCGATTTATGGATTTCCCCCCACTTAGACAATAATCTACGCCATTATTTCCACTACCAAAATGCAGTACTCCGCACTTTGCTATACTATATTCCATCTGCCACTTCTCTGCCCATTCCCCCAACATGTCCAAGTCCTTCTGCGGAGTCCATGCTTTCTCTAAACTACCTACCTTCCACCTCTTTTCGTAACATCCGCAAACTCGGCCACAAAGCCTTCAATCCCCTCGTCCAAATAATAATATAAAACGTGGAGTAGCGGACAAACAACGATCCTTGAAGTTCTCAACTAGTTACTCTTCGCCAACTAGAAAAAAATCCCCTTTATTGCCACTCTTTGTCTTCTGCCATCCAGCCAACCAGTTATCCATGCTGATATCTGCCCTTTGACACCGTGGGCTCACAACTTCCTAAGCAGCCATCTTGTGACACCTGGTCAAAGGTTTTCTGAAAATCAAAGTAAACAACATCTACTGTCTCTCCTTTGGCTGTCTTGCTATTTACGTCTGAAATAATTCCAGCAAATTTATCAAACACGACCTTCTCTTCACAAAGCCATGCCAACATATGCCTATTTCATCGTGCATGTATATGTACTCTGTCACATCATCCTGTATAACGGGTCCTAAAATCTTCCCACCCACTCCACTGGTGTTGGAGGCAGATACAATAGTGATATTTAAGACAAGTTCAGATTTTCAGGTAATGAAGGGATATGCATTGTGAGCAGGCCGGTAAGGTTGGACGTCTCATGTTCGGCACAGCTATTATTAGCCGAAAGTCCTGCCGTGCCTTGTACTTCGTGTCGGAAAGAAATGCAGATGCTGGTTTAAATCGAAGGTAGACACAAAATGCTGTTGTAACTCAACGAGACAGGCAGCATCGTTGAGTTGCGGGTCGAGACCCTACTTTAGACTGATGTCGGCGAGGTCGGCGGGAAAGAGATAGAATTTTGTTGGAGACAGCGAGACTGGTGTGAGAGCTGGGAAGGAGGAGGGGTGGGGAGAGAGGGGAAGCAAGGGTTAATTGAAGTTAGAGAAGTCAATGTTCATATCGCTGGTATGTTAGCTGCCCAAGCGAAGTATGAGGTGCTGTTCCTCCAATTTGCGCTGGGCCTCACTCTGACAATGGAGGATGCCCAGGACAGAAAGTTCAGGTTGGGAATGGGGCAGCGGGGGTGAGTTAAAGTGCTGAGCAACCGGGAGATCAGGTAGAACTGTGTGGAGCTGTTCAGCGAAACGATCGCCGAGGTTTCGCTTAGTCTCGCCGATGTCACTCCATCAGTACTATCCCACTGTATACCGTTACACCAGTACGACCCCACAGTGCGTCACTCCGTCAGTACTATCGAACAGTATACCGTTATACCAGTACTACCCTACAGTGCGTCGCTCCATCAGTGCTACCGCACAGTGTCACTCCATCAATTCCATCCCACATTATGTCACAACAACAGTACTACCGCACAGTGTGTCACCCCATCAGAACTACCCCAGAATGTGCCATTACTTCAACACTACCCTACGTTAGGTTACTCCATCAATACTACTTTACAGTCTGTCACGCCATCAGTACCACATGTTACTCCATTAGTAGTACCCAAGAGCGTGTCACTCTCATCAGTACAACCCCACAGTATGCCATTGCGTACAAAGCGAATTTACAGAAAACTCTGCTTTAAGTGTCGAATAGGTCAGGAGGACACATTATTGGCAACAATGCTGAATACAAGATTCAACTGTCAGCTCCTTATGCCAGTTTACCCACTAAACAAAAATCAGATTCATTTCTGGTTTCTGGTTTCTGGTTTCATTTCTTCCCGACGATGTTTCACTCTGTCAGTACCACCTTATGTATGTAATTTCATTAGTTCTACCCACAGTTTTCACCCCTTCAATAATACCATCGAATGTGTCACTTTATCAGTACTACCCCAAAATATACTAGTCCTTCACTACTACCCCACAGGATGCTAATCCATAAGTATTATCGCACAGCGTGTTACTCCATCAGTACTACCACATCGTCGGTTACTCCATCATTACTGCATCACAACGTGTCATTCAATCGGTACTATCCCATAGAATGCCATTGCATCAGTACTAGCAAATGGATAGTCATTCCATCAGTACTATTCCACAGTGCGTAATTCGATCAGTTCTCCCCCTCAATGTGTCACTCCATCAGAACTACACTATAATGTGTCATTACACCAGTACTGCCCCATTTAGTTTCACACCATTAATACTATCCGACAGTGTGTCACGACATCAGTACTACCATATTGCTTGTTCCTCCATCAGTACTACCGCACACTTTGTCACTCTATCAGTAATACACCAAAATGTTTTACACAGTTTGTCACTTCACTAGTACAACCCCAAAGTGTATTGCTCCATCTGTACTGCCCACATTGTGTCACTCCATCAATACTACCCCACTGGTCATCACTCCATCAATACAAGCCTACAGTGTGTTAGACGATCATTACTAGAACACACTATGTCACTCCATCAGTACAACCCCAGAGCGTGTCACTTCATTGGTACTACCGCACTACACACCATTCCATTAATACACACCCACAGTGTTTTTCAACATCAGTACCACCTTGTGTATTATTCCATTAGTACTACCACACTGGGTGTCACTCTATCAGTACTATCCAACGTTGTCTCACTCCATCTGTACTACACAATGAGTCCTTCTATCAGTACTACCCCACAGTGCTTCAATCTACCAGTATTACTGCCTGACCAGCTGAGTTTCTCCAGCATTTTGTGAATAAATCGATTTGTACCAGCATCTGCAGTTATTTTCTTATATTACTCTGGTATATGTCCATCCAACAGTACTACACCGCAGGGTGTCACATAATCAGTACTATTCCACAATATGCTATTGCGTCAGTCCTGCCACATAGTGTGTCACTCCATCAGTACTACCTCAAAGTGTGTCACTCCACCAGCACTACACACAGTGTGCCACTGCACCAGTAATAAAATATAGATTGTTACTCCATCTGTACTACCCTACACTGTGCCACTCCATCAGTGCCTCCCCATAGAGCATCGCACCATCAGGAATATCACTCGGGTTATCATTGCATCAGTACGTGTGTCACTCTATCAGAACAATCCATTATCACTCCATCAGTACTACCACGCAGCGTCTCACTCCATTAGTATTCCGCACAGTGTCAACCATCAGCCCTATCTCACTGTGTCACTCCATCAGTAATTCCCCACAGTATGTCACTCCATCAGCCCTATCTCACTGTGTCACTCCATCAGTAATTCCCCACAGTTTCACTCTATTAGTATTTTCCCACAATGTCTCACGCCATTAACACTACCCGATGTTTATCGTTCAATCAAGACTATCCCAGTGGGTCACTCCATAAGTGCTGCCACAAATTGTGTCATTCCATCAGTATTACCAAACAGTGTGTCACTGCCTTAGTACTACTCCACAGTTTGTCATCACAATAGTACTACCGCTCAGTGTGTTACTCCGTCGTTGAAACCACACAGTGCCTCACTGCATAATTACAACTCCATATTGTTACACTACATCGGTACTGCTCCCACATCATGTCACTCCAGTGCAATCCTAGAACGTGTCACTCCATCAGTACTCTCCGCAGTTTTTTCTTCCATCAGTACTCCCCAAAGTGTTTCACACCATCAGGACTACCTCAAATCTGCCATTCCCTCCGCATTACCCCACAGTGTGCTAACCCATCGCTGCGACGCCATAGTGTGTAATTCCATCACTATTTCACCACAGTTTTTCATAGCAACAGTACTACCGCAGAGCGTGTCAGTCCATCAATATTGCTGCGTCACTGCAACAGAATGTGCTATTACATCCGTGCTATCCCACAGTGTGTCATTCCATCAACACACCTCCACAGTACGTCATTACACCAGTACTACTCCACAGTGTTACACTTCATCAGTACAACACTGGAGCGTGTCACTCCATCAGTACTACCCTACAATATGTTATTCCATCAGTACTACACCACAGTGACGCACTCCATCAGTACTGACTTAAGCTTGTTATTCCATTATGTACAACCACACGGACTCATTCAATTAGTATTACCCAAAAGTGTAACCCTCCATCTGTACTGCCCCACCGTCAGTTCTATTTCAGTGTGGAAGTCACAATGTGCAACCCGACAGTACCACCGAACATTGTGTCAATACTTCAGTACTCGCCCAATGTGCGCCATTCTGTCCATACTACCCCCAGTGTGTCATTCAATCAGCACTACACCGAAGTATGTCACTCCATCAGTATAACGCGCAGTGTGTCACTCCATCAGTACTACTCCACAGCGTGTCACTCCATCAGTTTTACCCCAAGGGGTGGGGTGATGGAGTGACAAACTGCGTGGTAGTACTGATGCAATGACATGAGTACTACCACTCAGTTTGTCACTCCGTCAGTACTACTTCAGTGTGGAACTATATCAGTACGACCCCAGGGTGTCAGTCCATCAATTCTACGTCACAGTGTGCCAGTTCCTCAGTACTACCTCACAATGTATTACTCCATTAGTCTACCCCACAGTGTTTCATCCATCAATTCTTCCCCACAGTATGTCATTACAACAGAACTACCTCACAATTTGTCACTAAATCAATATTATTCCACTGTGTGTCACTTCGTCAGTACTACTCCACAGTTTGTCATAACAACAGTACTACTCATTGTGTCACTCCATCAGTATTACCCGCAGTGTGTTACTACATCAGTAGAGGCACATGGTGTATCACTCCATCAGAACTACTGCAAAGTGTGTCACTTCATCAGTACTACTGCAGTGTGTCACTCCATCTGTACCAACCCACAGTGTGCCAATCCACAAGAACTGCATCAATTGGTGTTACTCCTTCAGTACTACAGTGTAGTGCTGAAGTATTCAAAGTAGGAGGCCCTGTTATGATGCAGAAGCTGACTGAACTCTTCCATTCCATGTGGAATGAAGGAAAGGTCCCACAACAACTGAAAGATGCCAGCATAGTCCACATCTACAAGAGGAAAGGCAACCGCCAGTCTTGCGACGATAATAATAATAATAATAATGCATTTTATTTATATAGCGCTTTTCATATACTCAAAGACGCTTTACAGAGATTTAGAGAACATAGGGAAATGAATAAATAGATAAATAAGTAAATAAGTAAACGAACAGAGAAAGGAGACAGAAGGTGAGGTCGAGGCATCTCCCTCCTGTCCATAGCAGGGAAGATCTTGGCTCGTATCTTGCTCAAACGTCTCATTCAACACCTTGAGCAGGGTCTCCTTCCAGAAAGCCAGTGTGGTTTCCGTGCTGGGCGTGGAACTGTCGACATGATATTTGCTGCACGCCAACTCCAGGAAAAATGCCAAGAGCAGCACAGCGACCTGTTCGTGACCTTCGTCGATCTGACAAAGGCCTTCGACACTGTCAGCAGAGATGGCTTGTGGATAATGCAGAAGTTTGGCCGTCCCAGCAAGTTCATCACGATTGTCCGGCAGTTCCATGACGGCATGATGGTGAAAGTGCTAGATGATGGAGACGGAAGCCTTTCCAGTGACAAACGGCGTGAAGCAAGGTTGTGTTCTTGTCCCTACACTCTTCATCATGGTCTTCCCTGCCATGCTGACCGATGCCTTCCGTGACTGCCAGGATGGAATACACATCAGGTACAGGAACTGACAGCAGTCTGCTCAACCTTAGGCGCCTGCAAGCTGTTACAAAGGTGAAGGAGACCATCATCAGAGATTTTTTGTTTGCTGATGACTGCGCCCTGAACGCCAGCACAGAGCAGAAGATATAACATGAAATGGACTGCTTCTCACAGGCCTGTGGCAACTTTGGTCTCTCCATTGGCACCAAAATGTCTGAAGTTATCTACCAGCCCGCGTCTGAAAAGCCTTATCAGGAACCACACATCACGGTGAAGGGGCAGAACCTACAGGCAGTCGACAGCTTTACCTATCTGGGTAGTACACTCTCGCGAGTGGTGAACATTGACGCTGAGGTCAACAATAGGATTGCCAAGGCCAGCGCTGCCTTTGGGCGACTCCGTAGGAAAGTTTGGGAGTGGAGAGGACTCGGCATTACCACCAAGCTGCAGGTATACCGTGCAGTGGGACTCACCACTCTTCTCTATGCCAGTGAGACCTGGACTGTTTACAGCAGACATGCCAAACAGCTCAACCACTTTCACTTGAGCTGCCTACGCAGACTCCTTCACATCAGGTGGCAGGACAAAATTCCCGACACAGAGGTCTTGGAACGGGCCGGAATTCCCAGCGTCCACATCCTCCTACGGAAAGCCCAAGCCAGATGGGCAGGCCATGTCGTCAGAATGCCCGAGAGTCGACTGCCAAAACAGCTTCTGTATGGGGAACTGTGTCAGGGCAAGCGCTCAGTAGGAGGACAGAATAAACGGTTTAAGGACTGCCTCAAAGTGTCCCTCAAAGATTTGGACATCAAGCTCAGCACTTGGGAGTCTCTTGCTCTAGACCGTTCAACCTGGCGTAGCAAGCTGACCACAGGAGCCCGTGCAGCAGAGAACAGACGCACTGCAGACGCCCAGAGGAAACGCGCCGCGCGCAAGGCCCGGGCTACCTCCACTTCCACTGCAGCACCCACCCACTTGTGTCCTACGTGTGGGCGTGCCTTCCGGGCCCGGATTGGCCTCACCAGTCTCTTCCGGACCCACAGGCACCAATCCTCCAACTGAAAGTGAATTAATGGTCATCTTGCAACCCGAAGGACGAACAACAACAACAACACAGCACATTGTGTCACTCCATCAGTACTACCCCCGCATTGTGTCACTCCATCAGTACTACCCCACATTGTGTCACTCCATCAGTGCACTGCACAGTGTGTAACTCCATCAGTACTACTGCGCAGTGTGTCACTTCATCAATACAACTCCAAAGTGAGTCACTCCATCTGTACCAACCCACAGTGTGTTAATCCACCATTACTACCATACATTGTGTCACCCCATCAGTTCCACTGCAGTGTGTCACTCCATCAGTAATGCCCCACACCGTGTGACGTCGTCACTAAAACCCACAGTATGCCATTACATCATTACAAACACACATGTTCACACCCTCAAACACAGTCAAACACGCACACACACATACCCGCGCAAGAAGACACACACAATCTCTCAAATGCAATCACAAACAATCAAATATACTCTCACACATTCTCACATACAATCACACGTACACATGCACTCACACTAACAGATATTCACACGCACTAGCACGAAGAGACACGCACACATTCGCACACACTTACACACGAACACATTCTCTGACAACACCATCATATACTCTCCCACACACGCGCGCACACACACACACACTATCAAAGAATTACATACTCAAACACTCTGACAAACTCACATCCCACATATTCTCTCACATTCTCACAAACAGCCACACACACGCACAGACGCAAACACTGTCCTTCACAAACCCACATGCACTCTCCTACTCAGAGACACATGTACATTCAATCGCACTTGCATCCACACTTACTAATGCTCACAAACTCACACGCACATTCACGCACACGCACAGACAGACACACACACACACACACACACACACACACACAAATATAGGCACTCTTACAAACTCTACCGATCTCTCATACGCAGACCCGCATGCACACGTGCACATTTTGGGATTGAGTGTATCCTTGGATGTTCGCAGCGAGCAGCCAGCACAGCGTGGCCGGGGTGTTAACGATGAGCGGGGCCAAGCCCTTGAGTCGGCCCGGCTCGCCCACCGCGGATGGCGATGAGAGCCGCGCCTCGGGAGCGAGGAGGGAGCCGCGAGGAACCGCAGAGAGCGAGGTGGGCCGTCGGAGAACGAGGAAGTCCGCCGAGAACGAAGGGGCGACTCGCGGTGCGGCGGCAGGGAGCGTTTGTAACTTTGTCGGCGTCAAAATGGGGCGACACTTTTGTACTGCCTAGGTGAGGTCTGCGACATGATGTTACCAGGTTGTCTGCAAAACTAAGCATTTCACTCTACCTGGGTAAGTGATAATAAAGTATCATTGAATCATTGAAATTCCTGCAACCGCATACACTAACGCACACACACACACACACTCATTTGCACAATCTCACACATTCACACTCGCATACACGTGCTAACACACTCTTGCACGGACTCGCACACACACACTGTCACACACAATCAATATCCAATGCGAGGCAGGCTGCACCTCTGGAGAAATCTAGTTGAGTATGTCAGTTTAGTGCAATTTATTGTCACGTGTACCGAGGTACCGTGAAAAGATTTTGTTGCGTGCTACCCAGTCAGTGGAAACAAAATACATTATTACAGTCGAGCCATTTACAGATTATAGATAGATACATGATAAGGGGATAACGTTGAGTGCAAAGTAAAGCCTGCAAAATCCGATCGAGGATAGTCCGAGGGTCAACAAAGAGGTAGATAGTAGTTCAGCACTGCTTTATGGTTGTGGTGGGATGATTCCGTTGCCTGATAACAGCTGGGAAGACGCTGACCCTGAAACTGGAGGTGTGCATATTCACACTTCTATACATTTTGTCTGATGGGACAGAGGAGAAGCAGGAGTGGCAAGGGTGCGACTCCTCCTTGATTATGCTGCTGGCCTTGCCGAGGCAGCGTGGTTTATAAATTGAGTCAATATAACGGAGGTTGGTTTGTGTGATGGTCTGGACAATTCACTGCAATTTCTTGCGTTCTGATATGGAGCTGTTCCTAAACCAAGCTGTGATGCATCTTGATAAAATACTTTCTATGGTGCATCTGTAGATGTTGCTGAGAGTTGTAGAGGGCACGCCGAACTGGCTAACCCTGCTAAGGACATGGATGGGTGAAGTTTCGGTTCGGGACCTTTCTTCAGACTGATTGTGGTGGGACGGGGGAACAGCAGAACAAAGCGAGTTGATCGATGAGCGGGTGAATACCGTTTTCATTGTCAGGTGCGAGGTAAGGGTTGAGCAGGATGGAATTATAAAGAAAGAGGAAGTAATATCGGTTGAAGATGTGGTGGAGGGGATATATTGGTGCGAGTCCGGATGAAGCACGAGGAAGAGGGAGGGGGAAGTGGGAATTTGCACTTAGTTACCTAACATTGGATAATTCAAAGTTCATACCATTAGGAGTTCTCTGCCACAGAAGGCAGTGGAGGCTAATTCTCTGAATGCACTCAAGAGAGAGCTAGATAGAGCTCTTAAGGATTGCGGAGTCAGGGGGTATGGGGAGATGGCAGGAACGGGGTAGTGATTGAGAATGATCAGCCATGACCACATTGAATGGCGGTGCGTACAGGCTCGAAGGGCCGAATGGCCTCCTCCTGCACCTATTGTCTATAGTCTATTGTTGCAAGGCACCAAGGGCGGAATATGAAGTGGCGTTCTTTCAGTTTGCATGTCGCTTCAGTCTGGCAATAGAGGAAGCAAAGGACAGAAAGGTCAGTGTGGGAAGACGAGTTACAACGGGAAGATCCTGGAGGCCTTGACTGAACGACGGTAAGTGTTGGGCCGAACGGTCGCCGAGTCTCCACTTGATCACGCCGATGCAAAGGAGACCATATCTGGAACACCGCATGCAATAGAAGGGATTAGATGAGGTGCATGTGAACATCAGCCTCACCTGGAAGGGCTATTGAAGTGTGAGGGAACGGGGTAGAGAGACATTCCATGGTGGCTGGCCGTTTTAACCGCACTTCGCAAGAAAGGCCTTGGAGAGGGAGGTGAGGGCGAGCAGGAGGAGTGTTGGGGAAAAGAGAGAAACAGATAGGGAGTACAGTGATGAAGGAAGAGATAGCGGAGAAGACGAAAGAAGAGATGGAAGGAGAGTTAAGTAACAAAGGGAGAGTGGGAACATGAAAAGAGAGCGGAGTTCAGATCGCGTGGGTTGGCAAAACGGAGCGATGGAAGGGTCAGATAAATAGAAATAAACGGAGGGATAAATGCAATGGGAGTGAGAAGGAGGGGGTGGGTTAGGAGAGAGCGGTTGACAGAGAGATGGCGGCGTCGAGAGGAAGATTAGAGATGGTAGGAGAGAGTGATAGTTCAGAGAGAGCGACAGCAGTAAGGATGGAGGGAGAGAGAAAGGGAGGAGGGAGATGTGCCGCATCATTCGCTGTTTTATTTGGGTTTCGGACAATTCTGAAGCCACAATGTTTCTGTTCTCTGAGTGTCGTGAGTCTTTCGGTCGTTCCTGCTCAGAGGTGACGAAGGCAGAGAATGTTATTGTCCCGGCGCAAAATCAGACCCACTGCAGGCAAGCAAGGGGTGAATGGTTACCAGCCTAGCCGGGAGTGTGGGGGTGAGGTTGCAATCAGTTAAGCCGCGATTATATTGAGCGCTGAAGCAGAGTGGACGGGGCATTTTATTGCGAGGTGGTCTGTTGAACTAATTCCTCAATCTGTGGACAAATGTCGCCCAGTCCACCTTCAAACTGGGCACCAGAAGCCCTGAGAGGGTCCCTGGAATTTGGGATAGTCTTCGTGAGTGAAGCGGATTGAAGGAAATCAGACACACAACATGAGGCGGAGAGTTGGACCTGATGGAGTTTGAAACAATATCCTCTTTGCTGGAGCAATGCCGCTCCCAATTTCCATCCCTCAGTATCGCCACGATTCCCAGTCTTTGGAGTTTCTCAATCAATTCCCTGAATAAATCACGACCTGTCTCAGCAGGGATTTCACTTGTCTGATGTCATCTATTTGCGAATCATTTCAAAATCTCTATTTTTAAACACTATTGAAACTTCATTGTCCCGGTGGAGACGGAAAGTGGTATAAAATCTCCGGGAATGTTCTGCCCCAGCATTTCATTCCGAGAGATTACCGGTAGCTCACTTGGACACGTCGCTGGGCAGAGAAAATGGGGGAAAAGCTTTGGGAATATTTCGACGTGGAGAAAATCTTGTACGTGATCATTGCTGCCGTTGGAGACCCTGGTAAGTGAGCAGAACAATTCAAAATTTATAACTCCGTCTGTGCACCGGTGTTGCCCTGAATCTGATTCTGTTACAAGATTCCCAACTGATAATCGTTGTTCAAGTATATGTGAAGTATATCAATCCTCTCTGTGAAATATTTTTGAATTAACGCTGTGATTTTTCTTATTTTCAGACAGCCGAAACTAACCCTCTCTTTCTCCCACTGCCGGGACCCACTAGAATGTTGTTCTTGCCTTCAGTGGGACCTTGCCCAGAGTTGTCCCAGTGCTCGGGACAGGCAGCTCTCCGGGACGGTGTGACTGGGAAGGGGTTTACATTGTGAAGTTCACTATGTCTGAGTTATTGATCATAGTGAACACCCACTCCTGTGGACACGTCTCACTGTGGAGTCTGTCACCGTCGGATTCCACCGCCTATTGGTCAATAATTGGATCGATCTCCTGAACCGGTGGCCGCGGATCTACCGGCGTGTGTTGTTACCGAACTGAACTCACTGTGGAATGAATCCATTAACGGAGCCACTCTGCTGCCGGATCCTAAGTTGTCCCTGCCTTCCCTCTGGAACCCTCCTCGTCCCCATCAGATGCCGAGTTCCCAGAGCCCTGGTTAAACGCGGCCGGTCACGGTTAAGTCTGTCAAACCGGCCCCATCAGAGACTGTGAGCGGGGTTAACTGTGACCATTCCGTCTATTGTAGCGGGCGGCTGCTCGTTCCCTCCCCGCCCTTTACCCCGCCCTTCGCCTTATCTCTTCTCCCCTGAAGCAGGCAGGTCGGGCACAGTCGGAGCCGGGTCTAACATTGTTAAACCTGCAGCCGCGCACCGACTCCAACACTCCTGATCTCCAGCTGAAAGTGGAGCCGGTGTTCAGCCCCGGAGACCGTGTTCAGTAATGCCCAGTGTCCGTCCCCTTCTCTTTCCGCAGTGAATTTAGTGGCGATTGTGATCCTGTCCCGTGGAAAGTGCGGCCTCTCCACCTGCACCACTCGCTATCTGGTGGCCATGGCAGCGGCCGATCTACTCACCCTGATCACCGAAGTCATTTTCACTTGGATCCGATACCATTACTTTTATTGGAGTTTCCTGTCCATCACCACTGTATGCAGTGTTAACCTTGTACTGAGGACTGCAGCTACAGACTGCTCTGTCTGGTTCACCGTCACTTTCACCTTTGATCGCTTTGTCGCCATTTGTTGCCAGAAGCTGAAAACTAAATATTGCACCGGGAAAACTGCGGCTGCGGTTCTCGGAACAGCCGGCGTTCTGCTGTGTCTGAAAAACGTTCCCCGCTACTTTACACGGGAACCATGGATAATTATCGACAATGTCCCGTGGGGATGTGACACGGTGGCCAGTTATTACACTGACCCCGGGTGGGTGGCATTTGACTGGCTCGACACGGGTTTAACACCGTTCCTCCCTTTCGCTGTGATCCTGCTGCTCAACGCTCTGACAGTCCGGCACATTTTAGTGGCCAGTCGGGTCCGTCAGGGGCTGAGGGGTCAGAGCAAGGGGGAGAAGCGCAGTGACCCGGAGATGGAGAGCAGGAGGAGGTCTGTGGTTTTACTCTTCACC
>NW_027603242.1:0-18465 GCF_053455715.1 Rhinoraja longicauda
GTGGAGGGGGCTGCAGGTCAGATGTGTGGGTCACTTAATGTGGGGCGGGGGGGCTGGGTGAATGTTGTGTGGGAGGGCTGGGGTTGGACGGTTGTTGGCCAGGGAAGCAGGTGCGTGTGGTGGGAGCTAGTGGACAGGTGTGTGGTGGGGGGGGGTCTGATGTGTGATGGGTCTGTGGGTCAGGTGTGTGGGGGGGTCAGGGGGTTTTGGTGCGTTGGGTGGCTGTCGGTCAGCTGTGTGGGCGGGCTGAGGTCAGTTTTGTCAGTTGTGTGGGGATCTGCGTTTCATGTGTGTGAGGGGGCTGGGGCTCAGGTGTGTGTGGGGGAGCTGCGTTTCATGTGTGTGAGGGGGCTGGGGCTCACCTGTGTGGGGGGGCTGGGAGTGAAGTGTATGGGGGGTTTGGGGCTCAGGTGTGTGGGGGTCAGGTGGTAAGGTGAGTGGGGGTTGGAAGTCAGTGAGCAGGTGTGTGGGGGGCTGGGGATCAGGGGGTCAGGTGTTTGTCGGGCTCGCAGGCTGGGGTATGGCGGTCAGGGGGTCAGGTGAGTGGAGGGGCTGGGGGACAACTCTGTGGGGGAACTGGGGTCAGGCACGTGTGTGGATGGTTGTGAGGTGTGTGGGGGGGTAGTGGTCAGGTGTGTGGGGGGCTTGGGGGCAGGTGTGTTGGGGGTCAGGCGGTCAGTTGTTTTGAGCTGGGAGTCAGGTATGTTGGAGTGCTGGGGTAACTTGGTCTGGTGTGTGGGGTGGCTTGGCGCATGTGTGTGAGGGGGCTGGTGGTCAGGTATGAGATGGGATAGGGGTCAGGTACGTGGCGGGGCTGGGAGTCAAGTGTGTGTGGTGTTTGGCGGTCCGGTGTGAGGGGGTCAGGTGGTCAGGTGAGTGGGGGGCTGGGATTAAATGTGTCAGGTGAATGGGGTCAGGGGGTCAGGGTGTTTGTAGGGCTGGGGGTCAAGTGTGTAGGGGGACTGGAGGTCAGGCGTGTGTGGGGCAGGAGGTGAGGTGTGTGTGCGTACTGTGCGTCAGGTGCGTTGGGGGCTGGGGGTCACGTGTGTGGGGGTCTGTTGGTCAGGATTGTGGGGGGCTGGGGTCAGTGGTGGGGGGCTGGGGGTCAGGTTCCTCTGTAGGCTGGTGGTCAGCTGTGTGGGGGCAGGGGGTTAGGTTTGTCTGGAGGCTGGTGGTCAGGTGTGTGGGGGTCAGGTTAGTGTGGCGGCTGGGGGTCAGGTGTGTGGGGGGCTAGGGATCAGGTGGGTTGGGGGCTGGGGGTCAGGTTTGTGTGGGGGCTGGGGGTCAGGTGTGTGGGGGCTGGGGGTCAGGCTTGCCTGGGCCTGGTGGGCAGTTGTGTGGGGGGCTGGGGGTCAGGTGGGTGGGGAGCTGGGTGTAAATTGTGTGGGGGGCTGAGGGTCAGGTGTGTGGGTGGAATTGGGTCAGGTGTGTGCGGGGGCTGGGTGTCAGGTGTGTAGCGGGCTGGGCTCAGGTGTGTGGGAGGGGACTGTGGGTCAAGTGTGTGTGGGGACTTTGGGTCAGGGGATCACGTCCACGGGGGGCTGTGTTGCACGTATGTGGTGTGCTGCGGGGTCAGGTATGCAGGGGCTGGAGGTCAGGTGTGTTTGGGGTGCTGGGGGCCGGTTTGTGTGGGGGGGGTGGTGCTCAGTTGTGTGTGTGGGGCTGTGGGTCAGATGCGTGGAGGGTGTGTGTGTGTGTGGTATGGGGATCAGGGGGTCAGTTTTGTGTGGAGGCTGTGGGTCAGCTGTGGGTCAGGGGATCACGTGTGTGGGGGGGCTGGGTAGCATTCGTGTGGGGGAACTGGGGCTGAAGTGTGTGTTGGGGGGCTGGGGGCTCAGGTGTGTGTGTGAGGGGCTGGCGATCCGGGGTGTTCGGTGACTGGGGGGTCAGCGGATCAGATGTGTGGGGGGCTGCTGGTGAGTGGTATGGGGGGGGTTGGTTGTCAAGTGGGACGGGGGGGCTTCGGGTCAGGTATGTGGGGGTGGTTGAGAGTCAGATGTTTGGGGGGGCTGAGGGTCAGGTGTGTTATGGGGCTGGGGTTTAGGTGTGTGAGGTGCTGGTGGTGAGGGGGTTAGATGCGTGGGGGGGGCTGATGGTCAGGTGTGTGAAGGGCTTGGTCCTCAGTTGCACCGGTGTGTGGGGGGTTGGGTGGCTGTTGGTCAGGGGTATGGGGGGGGCTGGGTGTCAGGTGTGTGGGGGCAGGGGGTTAGGTGTGTGGGTGGGCTTAGTGTCAGGTTGTGGGGGAGCTGAGGGTCAAGTTGTGGGAGTCTGGGTGTCAGGTGTGTGGGGTGGCTGGGGGTTCAATTGTGTGGTAGAGGCTGTGGTTCAGGTGTGTGGGGAGCTTGGGGTTAGGGGGTCAGGTGTGCGGGGGGCTTGGGTCAGGTGTGTCCGGGGCTGGGTGTCAGGTGTGCGTGGGGCTCAGGACCAGGTGCCTGGGGGTCTGGGTGTCATGTGTGTGGTAGGGGCTGCCGATCAGGTATGTCGGGTGGCCGGTGGTCATGTGTGGGGGGCTGGGTGTCAGGGGTGAAGTGTATGGGTGGGTCAAGTGTGTGGAGGGATGGGTATCAGGGGATAATGTGTGTGGTGGGAGTGAGCCATATGTGTGTGGGGGGCTGGAGGTCAGGGGTGTGGACTGCTGGGGGTTTAGGGTCAATTGTGTGGGTGGTCTGGGGGGTCAGTTTTGTCGGGCGCTGAGGGTCAGGTGTGTGGGTGGACTGGGGGATGTGCGGTGGGGCTGGGGATCAGGTGTGTGGGGCTGTGGTTCAGGAGTGTGGGGGGAGGGGGGCTGGTGGCACGTGTGTGGGGCGGCTGGGGGTCATGTGTGTGTGGGTAATGGGGATCATGGGTCAGGTGTGTGGGGGACTGGGATTGAGGTATCTGGGTGGCCATGTGGTCCGTTATGTGGGTGGACTGGCGGATCAGATGTGTGGGAAGTCAGTTGATCAGGTGAGTGGGGAGGCTGGGGGTCAGGTGTGGATGGGGATTGGGGTTCAGGTATGTGGGGAGTTGGAGGTGAGGTGTGTGTGGGGGCTGTGAGTCAGGTGTATGTGGGGGCACTGGATGTCTGGTGCGTGGGGGCTGGGAGCCAGGTATGTGGGGGGCTGGAGGTCAGGCTTGTGGGAGTCTGGGGATCAGGTGTGTGGGGGGCTGGGGATTAAGTGTATAGGGGCTGAATTAATTTAGCCATAAGAGCTAAATCTAACTCTCTTGAAAACATCCAGTTAATTGCCCTCCACTGCCTTCTGTGCCGGACAATTCCACAGATTCACAACTCTCTGGGTGAAAACGTATTTTTCATGTCTGTCCTAAATAGCCTACCCTTATTCTTTAACTGTGACCCCTGGTTCAGGACTCCCCAACATTGGGTCACGTGTGTGGGGAGACTGGGGGCCAGGTATGAGTGGGGGCTGGGAGTCAGGGGGTCAGGTGTGTGGAATATGGGGGTCAGATGGTCAGGTGTATGGGGGGTCTGGAGGTCAGGGGGTCATGTGTGCGGGGGGGCATGGAGTTAGGGGGTAAGGTGTGTGTGGGGCATGGAGTCAGGGGGTCAGGTGTGTGTGGGGCATGGAGTCAGTGGTCAGGTGTGTGGGGGCTGGGGGTCAGGGGGTCAGGGATGTGGGGGCTGGGGGTCAGCGAGTCAGGTGTGTGTACGTTCTGGAGGTCAGTGGTCATATGTGCGGGGGGGCATGTAGTCAGGGGGTCAGGTGTGTGCGGGCCGGGGGCTGGTGTTTAGGTGTGTGGGGTAGTTGGGGTTCTGGTGTGTGGGAGCTGGTGGTCAGCTGTGCAGCTGGTCTGGGGGTCAGGTGTGTGGTTGGTACTGGGGGTCAGGTGTGTAGTGGGGACAGGGATCAATTGATCAGTTGCTTGGGGGGACTGGTGTTCAGGTGTGTGGGGGGCTGGTGGTCATGTGTGTGGGGGTGCTGGAGATCGGGGTTCAGGTGTGTGGGCGACTGGGTGTCAGATGTTGTGGTGCGTCTGGTGGTAAGAAGTTTAGGGGGCTTGGGCTCATGTGTGTGGGGGGAGTGGGCTGGGGAAGGGGGTCAGGTGAGTGGGGGGGCTGGGGGTCAGGGGTGTTGGGTGATGGGGTGTCAGGTGGTCAGGTGTGTGGGGGGCTGGAAGTCAGGTGTTTGGGTGGGCTGGCGGTTAGGGGGCCACGTGTGTATGGGGATGAGGGTCAGGCGTGTGGGGCGCTGGGTGTCAGGTGTGTGGAGGGCTGGGTGTCAGGTGTGTGGGGGTGGAGGGTCAGTGGTGTTGGGTGACTGGGGGTTGGGTGTGTGGAGGGTCCTGGGTCCAGGGGTCACGTGTGAGGGGGACCGGGTGTCAGATGTGCGGGGGCTGGTGTTCGCTTGTGTGGGGCTGAGGGCCAGTTTGTGGGGACTGTGGGTTAGGTGTGTTGGGGAGAGGGGTCGGGTGTGTGGGGCGTAGGGGGTCAGGTGTATGTGGAGGGGGGCTGCAGGTCAGATGAGTGGGTCACTTAATGTGGGGCGGGGGGGCTGGGTGAATGTTGTGTGGGAGGGCTGGTGTTGGACGGTTGTTGGCCAGGGAAGCAGGTGCGTGTGGTGGGGGCGAGTGGACAGGTGTGTGGTGGGAGGGGGGGTCTGATGTGTGATGGGTCTGTGGGTCAGGTGTGTGGGGGGGTCAGGGGTTTTGGTGCGTTGGGTGGCTGTAGGTCAGCTGTGTGGGCGGGCTGAGGTCAGTTTGTCAGTTGTGTGGGGGATCTGCGTTTCATGTGTGTGAGGGGGCTGGGGCTCAGGTGTGTGTGGGGGAGCTGCGTTTCATGTGTGTGAGGGGGCTGGGGCTCACCTGTGTGGGGGGGGGGGCTGGGAGTGAAGTGTATGGGGGGTTTGGGGCTCAGGTGTGTGGGGGTCAGGTGGTAAGGTGAGTGGGGGTTGGAAGTCAGTGGGCAGGTGTGTGGGGGGCTGGGGATCAGGGGGTCAGGTGTTTGTCGGGCTCGGAGGCTGGGGTATGGCGGTCAGGGGGTCAGGTGAGTGGAGGGGCTGGGGGTCAACTCTGTAGGGGAACTGGGGTCAGGCACGTGTGTGGATGGTTGTGAGGTGTGTGGGGGGTAGTGGTCAGGTGTGTGGGGGGCTTGGGGGCAGGTGTGTTGGGGGTCAGGCGGTCAGTTGTTTTGAGCTGGGAGTCAGGTATGTTGGAGTGCTGGGGTAACTTGGTCTGGTGTGTGGGGTGGCTTGGCGCATGTGTGTGAGGGGGCTGGTGGTCAGGTATGAGATGGGATAGGGGTCAGGTACGTGGCGGGGCTGGGAGTCAAGTGTGTGTGGTGTTTGGGGGTCCGGTGTGAGGGGGTCAGGTGGTCAGGTGAGTGGGGGGCTGGGATTAAATGTGTCAGGTGAATGGGGTCAGGGGGTCAGGTGTTTGTAGGGCTGGGGGTCCAGTGTGTAGGGGGACTGGAGGTCAGGCGTGTGTGGGGCAGGAGGTGAGGTGTGTGTGCGTACTGTGCGTCAGGTGCGTTGGGGGCTGGGGGTCTGGTTCCTCTGGAGGCTGGTGGTCAGCTGTGTGGGGGGCAGGGGGTTAGGTTTGTCTGGAGGCTGGTGGTCAGGTGTGTGGGGGTCAGGTTAGTGTGGCGGCTGGGGGTCAGGTGTGTGGGGGGCTAGGGATCAGGTGGGTTGGGGACTGGGTGTCAGGTTTGTGTGGGGGCTGGGGGTCAGGTGTGTGGGGGGCTGGGGGTCAGGCTTGCCTGGGGCTTGGTGGGCAGTTGTGTGGGGGGCTGGGGGTCAGGTGGGTGGGGAGCTGGGTGTAAATTGTGTGGGGGGCTGAGGGTCAGGTGTGTGGGTGGAATTGGGTCAGGTGTGTGCGGGGGCTGGGTGTCAGGTGTGTAGCGGGCTGGGCTCAGGTGTGTGGGAGGGACTGTGGGTCAAGTGTGTGTTTGGACTTTGGGTCAGGGGATCACGTCCACGGGGGGCTGTGTTGCACGTATGTGGTGTGCTGCGGGTCAGGTATGCAGGGGCTGGAGGTCAGGTGTGTTTGTGGGGCTGGGGGGCCGGTTTGTGGGGGGGGGTGGTGCTCAGTTGTGGGTGTGGGGCTGTGGGTCAGATGCGTGGAGGGTGTGTGTGTGTGTGGTATGGGGATCAGGGGGTCAGTTTTGTGTGGAGGCTGTGGGTCAGCTGTGGATCAGGGGATCACGTGTGTGGGGGGGCTGGGTAGCATTCGTGTGGGGGAACTGGGGCTGAAGTGTGTGTTGGGGGGCTGGGGCTCAGGTGTGTGTGTGAGGGGCTGGCGATCCGGGGTGTTCGGTGACTGGTGGGTCAGCGGATCAGATGTGTGGGGGGCTGCTGGTGAGTTGTATGGGGGGGTTGGTTGTCAAGTGGGACGGGGGGGCTTCGGGTCAGGTATGTGGGGGTGGTTGAGAGTCAGATGTTTGGGGGGGCTGAGGGTCAGGTGTGTTATGGGGCTGGGGTTTAGGTGTGTGAGGTGCTGGTGGTGAGGGGGTTAGATGCGTGGGGGGGGCTGATGGTCAGGTGTGTGAAGGGCTTGGTCCTCAGTTGCACCGGTGTGTGGGGGGTTGGGTGGCTGTTGCTCAGGGGTATGGGGGGGCTGGGTGTCAGGTGTGTGGGGGCAGGGGGTTAGGTGTGTGGGTG
This sequence comes from Rhinoraja longicauda, assembly GCF_053455715.1. Classification (NCBI taxonomy): domain Eukaryota; kingdom Metazoa; phylum Chordata; class Chondrichthyes; order Rajiformes; family Arhynchobatidae; genus Rhinoraja; species Rhinoraja longicauda. The sequence continues at coordinate 6,597 of NW_027603242.1, forward strand.
GGCTTAGTGTCAGGTTGTGGGGGAGCTGAGGGTCAAGTTGTGGGAGTCTGGGTGTCAGGTGTGTGGGGTGGCTGGGGGTTCAATTGTGTGGTAGAGGCTGTGGTTCAGGTGTGTGGGGAGCTTGGGGGTTAGGGGGTCAGGTGTGCGGGGGGCTTGGGTCAGGTGTGTCCGGGGCTGGGTGTCAGGTGTGCGTGGGGCTCAGGACCAGGTGCCTGGGGGTCTGGGTGTCATGTGTGTGGTAGGGGCTGCCGATCAGGTATGTCGGGTGGCCGGTGGTCATGTGTGGGGGGCTGGGTGTCAGGGGGTGAAGTGTATGGGTGGGTCAAGTGTGTGGAGGGATGGGTATCAGGGGATAATGTGTGTGGTGGGAGTGAGCCATATGTGTGTGGGGGGCTGGAGGTCAGGGGTGTGGACTGCTGGGGGTTTAGGGTCAATTGTGTGGGTGGTCTGGGGGTCAGTTTTGTCGGGCGCTGAGGGTCAGGTGTGTGGGTGGACTGGGGGATGTGCGGTGGGGCTGGGGATCAGGTGTGTGGGGCTGTGGTTCAGGAGTGTGGGGGGAGGGGGGCTGGTGGCACGTGTGTGGGGCGGCTGGGGGTCATGTGTGTGTGGGTAATGGGGATCATGGGTCAGGTGTGTGGGGGACTGGGATTGAGGTATCTGGGTGGCCATGTGGTCCGTTATGTGGGTGGACTGGCGGATCAGATGTGTGGGAAGTCAGTTGATCAGGTGAGTGGGAGGCTGGGGGTCAGGTGTGGAGGGGGATTGGGGTTCAGGTATGTGGGGAGTTGGAGGTGAGGTGTGTGTGGGGGCTGTGAGTCAGGTGTATGTGGGGGCACTGGATGTCTGGTGCGTGGGGGCTGGGAGCCAGGTATGTGGGGGGCTGGAGGTCAGGCTTGTGGGAGTCTGGGGATCAGGTGTGTGGGGGGCTGGGGATTAAGTGTATAGGGGCTGGGGCTCAAGTGTGTGGGGGGCTGGGGCTCAAGTGTGTGGAGGGCTGGGGCTCAAGGTTAAGGGAGCTGGTGGTCAGGTTTTTGCGGGGCTGGGGGTCTGGTGTGTGTAGGATGGCTGCTGGTCATTTGTGTGGGGAGGCTGGTGTGCGGTGGCGGTGGCTGTGGGGCTAAGGGTTCAATTGTGTGGGTGGTCTGGGGGTCAGTTGTGTCGGGCGCTGAGGGTCAGGTGTGTGGGTGGGCTGTGGGAGATTTGTGGTGGTGCTGGGGATCAGGTGTGTGTGGGGGAGGAAGTGGTTCTGTATTTGGGGGGGGGGGTGGGGGCACGTGTGTGGGCGGCTGGAAGTCATGTGTGTGTGGGTACTGGGGATCATGGGTCAGGTGTGTGGGGGACTGGGATTCAGGTATTTGGGTGGCCAAGGGCTCAGGTATGTGGGTGGACTGACGGATCAGGTGTGTGGGAGGTCAGTTAGTCAGGTGAGGTTGATCAAGTGCGTAGGTAGATTGGGGTTCAGGTATGTGGGGAGCTGGAGGTGTGTGTGGGGGCTGTGGGTCAGGTGTATGTGGGGGGACTGGATGTCTGGTGCGTGGGGACTGGGAGCCAGGTATGTGGTGGGCTGGAGGTCAGGCGTGTGGGGGCCTGGGGATCAAGTGTGTGGCGGGCTGGGGATCAAGTTTGTGGGGGGCTGGGGCTCAGGTATCCAGGGGGCTGGAGTTCAAGTGTGTGTGGGGCTGGGGGGTCTGGTGTGTTTGGTGTGGCTGGGGGTCAGGTGTGTGGGGTGGCTTGTTGTCAGTTATGTGGGGAGACTGGTGGTTAGGTGTGTGAGTGGGCTGTGGGTCAGTGGGTCAGGTGAGTGGGAGGCTGTGTGTCAGGTGTGTGGGGGCTGGAGGTCAGGTGTGTGGTGTGGCTGGAGGTCAGGTGTGTGGGTGGGCTTGGGGTTAGGTGTGTGGGGGCTGGGGGACGTGTGTGGCGGGATGGGGGTCAGATTCGTAGGGGACTGGGGTCAGGTATATGGGGGGCTGAAGGGGTCGGGTGTGCGGTGGGGGGGGGCTGGGGGACGTTTGTGACGGGTTGGGAGATCGGGGTGTGGGGAGCTGAAGGTTTGGAGTGTGGGGGCGAGGGTTTTGGTGTGTGGGTTTCTGGGATCTGTGGGCCAGGTGTGTGGGGAGATTGGGGGCCAGGTGTGTGGGGAGGCTGGGGGTCAGGTGTGTGGGAGGGCTGGGATTCAGGTGTGTGGGAGGGCTGGGATTCAGGTGCGTGGGCGGGCTGGGGTCAGGTATGTGGGAGGGCTGGCCGTCAGGTGTGTGGGTGGGCTGGGCCCGCGTGTCTGGTGAATGAGTGGGTCAGGCTTGTGGGGGCTGGGCGTCAGCTGTGTGGGGGTCGGTGGTCAGGTTTGTGGGAGACTGGGGGGTCAAATGAGTGCGCGGCTGCGATTCAGGTGTGTGGGAGGGCTGGGGTCAGGTGCGTGGGAGGACGGTGTGTGTGGGGGGCTGGGGGACTGGTGGCTGGGTGGCTGGGAGACAAGGTGGTCAGGTGTGTGTGTGGCTGGGCGCAGGTGTTCATGCGTGTTGGGGGCTGAGAGGTCAGATATGTTGGGGACTGAAGGACAGGTGAGTGGGGTCTGGGGGCAGGTGTGTAGGGGGCAGGCGGTCAGGTTTTTTGGAGATGCAGGTCGTGTGTGTGTGGTCTGGTGGTCATGTGTGTGGGGGTCTGAGGGTCAGGTGTGTGTGTGGGCTGGTTTTCAGGAGTGTAATCACGCTGGGTGTCAGGGGGCAGGTGAGTGGTGGGGCTGGGTGTCAAGTTTGTTGCGGGGCTGGAGGTTAGGTGTGTGGGGGCGAAGGATCAAGTGTGTGGGGGCGAGGGGTCAGGTGTGTGGGTGTCTGGAATAAGGGGGTCAGGTGTCTGGTGTTACCGGGGTTCTTGTGTTTGGGTGCGGGAGCTGTGGGTCAGTGGGTCAGGTGAGTGGGGGGCTGAGGGTCAGGTGTGTGGGGGCTGGAGGACAGGTGTTGTGGTGTGGCTGGAGGTCAGTTGTGTGCGGGTGCTGGGGGTCAGGTGTGTGGGGGGGATGGGGGTCAGGTGTGTGGGGGGACTGAAGGAAATGTGTGGCGGGTTGGCGGTCAGGTGTGTAGGGGGCTAGGGTTCAGGTATGTGGGAGGCCTGGGGTCATGTGTGTGGTGAGTCAGTGGGTCAGGCGTGTGTGGGGCTGGGCGTCAGCTGTGTCGGGTTCGGGTGGTCTGATTTGTGGGGGGCTGGGGGTCAGTTGTGCGCGGGGCAGTGATTAAGGTGTGTGGGAGGGTTGGGGTCAGGTGCGTGAGAGGACTGGGGGTCATGTGTGTGTGGGGGGCAGGGGACTGGTGGCTGTGGGGCTGGGAGATAAAGTTGTCAGGTGTGTGGGGGGCTGGGGGCTGAGGGGTCAGATGGGTGGGGGCTGGGGGACAGGTGAGTGGGGGGATGGGGGTCAGGTGTGTAGGGGGCTGGTGGTCAGTTATTTTGGGGATGCATGTCAGGTGTGAGGGGTCAGGTGGTCAAGTGTGTGTAGGGGGGTTGGGTGTCACATGTTTGGGGGCTGGTGGTTCGTTTTGTGGGATGGTTAGTGGTCACGTGTGTGTGTGTGTGGGGGGGGGTTGAGTGCCAGGTGTGTGGGGCGCTGGTGCTCAGGTGTGTGGGTGACTGAGGGTCAGGTGTGTGGGTGGGCTGGGTTTCAGGAGTGTAATGAAGCTGGGTGTCATGGGGAAGGTGTGTGGTGCGTCTGGGTGTCAGGTCTGTTGTGAGGCTGGGGGTTAGGTGTGTGGGGGCGAGGGTTCAGGTGTGTGGGTGTCTGGGGTTACTGGAGGTCATGGCGAGCTGGGTTTCAGGTATGTGGGGGCGCTGGAGGGCTGGAGGGCTATGAGTCAGGTGTGTTGGCTGGCTGGGTGTCTATGGGAGGGCTGGTGGTCAGGTGGTCAGGTGTGTGGGAGTGGTGGGGGTCAGGTGGTTGGGGGGGCTGGGGTCAGGTGTGTGAGGGACACGGGATCATGTGTCTGGCAGGCTGTGGGTCAGATGTGTGGAGGCTGGGGGTCAGGTGTGCTTTGTGGGAGGGTTGGTGGTCACGTGTGTGGGGGGAGTTTTGAGGGCCAGGTGTGTGGGGACGCAGGTGCTCAGGTGTGTGGGGGGCTGAGGTTCAGTTGTGTGGGTGGGCTGGGTTTCAGGAGTGTAATGAAGCTGGGTGTCATGGGGAAGGTGTGTGGTGGGGCTGGGTGTCAGGTCTGTTGTGAGGCTGGGGGTTAGGTGTCTGGGGCGAGGGTTCAGGTGTGTGGGTGTCTGCGATCAGCGGGTCAGGTGTCTGGGGTTACTGGGGGTCATGTATTTGGGGGCTGTTTTCGTGTGTGTGGTAAGTGGGTCAGGCGTGTGGGGGTCTGGGTGTCAGGTGTGTGAGGGGTTGTGGTTCAGCTGTTTGGGAGGGCTGGGGGTCACATGTGTGGGAGGGCTGGGGTCGTGTGTGTGGTGAGTCAGTGGGTCAGGCGTGTGGGGGGCTGGGCGTCAGCTGTGTCGTGGTTGGGTTGTCAGGTTTGTGGGGGGCTGGGGGTCAGTTGTGTGGGGTCAGGTGACCAAGTGTGTGTAGGGCGTCTTGGTGACACTTGTTTGTTGGGGCTGGTGGGTTGTTTTGTGGGAAGGCTGGGGGTCAGATGGGAGGGCTGGCGTTCAGGTGGGTGGCAGGCTGGAGTCAGATGTGTGGGTGGCTGGGTTTCAGGTGTATGGCGGGGTTGTGTTTCAGGTGTGTGGGATCTGGGGGTAGGTGTGTGGGGGGTGGGGTTCAGGGGTGGTGTGGTGGTGGGGGTCAGGTCTGTGGGGGGCTGGGGATCAGGGTTCAGGTTTGTGGGGAGGCTGTGGATCAGGAGTGTGTGCGGGGGCTGTGGGTCAGGGGATCAAGTGTGTGTGGGGGGCTGGGTTGCATTTGTATTGGGGGCTGGGGCTCATGTGTGTGGGGGGTTGGGGCTCAGGTGTGTGGTGGGGCAGGGGGTTCGGTGTCTACGGTGGCTGGGCGGTCATGGGATCAGATGTGGGGGTGCTGGGGGTCACATGTATGGGGCCTGGGGGTCAGTGGGTCAGCTACGTGGAGGGCTGGGGGTCAAGTGTGGGGTCAGGGATTCGGGTGTTTGGGTGGCTGCGAGTCACGTGTGCGGTGGGCTTGGAATCACGTGTGTGGGGGCTGGGGTCACTTGTGTGGGGGGTATGGGGATCAGGTTTGTGGGGGGACACGTGTGTGAGTTACTGGGTGTCAGGTGTTTTCGGGGGTTACGGGTCAGTGGGGCAGGTGTGTGGGGCGCTGAGGGTCAGGTGTGTGGGGCGCTGGGAATCATATGTGTGGGGGGTGGGGTCTCTTTTGTGGGGGGTGTTGAGATTCAGGTGTGTGAGGGGCTGAGGGTCAGGTGTGTCGGTGTCAGGGGGTCATGTGTGGTGGGGGGGGTGAGGGTCAGTTGTGTGGGGGGCCGTGGTCAGATGTGTGGCAGGCTGGGGATCAGGTGTGTGGGGGGTTGGCCTTCAGCTGTGTCGGGGTCGGGTGGTCAGGTGTGCGCGGGGCTGGGGCCCAGGTGCGTGGGAGGGCTGGGGGTCAGGTGTGTGGGGAGGCTGGTGGTCAAGTGTGTGGGGGGCTGGTGGTTCGAAATGTGACGTGCTGTAGGTCAGGGGGTCAGGTGTGTGGGTGATCTGGGGTCATTTGTTTGGGGGTGCCTGGAGGGCTGGTTGTCAGGTGTGTGCGGGGACTGTGGGTCAGGGGGACGGGTGTGTGGCGGGCTGGGCGTCAGGTGGTTGGGGGGTTGGTTGTCAGGTGTGTGGTGGGGCTGGTGGCTCAGGTTTATGGGGGGCTGTGGGTCAGGCTTGTAGACGGTCAGGGTTGTGGGGAGCTGGGGGTCAGTTGTGTGCGGGGCTGTGATTCAGGTGCGTGGGTGGGCTGGCGTCAGGTGCGTGGGGGAGACTGGTGGTCAGGGGTATTGGGGGACTGGTGGCTTTGGGGGCAGGGAGACAAGGTGGTCAGGTGTGTGGGGGGCTGTGGGACAGGTGAGTGGGGGCTGGGGGTCAGGTGTGTAGGGAGTTAGGTGTCAATCGGTCAGGTTGTGGGGGTCAGGGGTCTGGGGCTGGGGTTCAGGTGTGTGGGGGCGAGGGGTCAGGTATGTGGGTATCTGGGATCACGGGGTCAGGTGTCTGGGCATACTAGGGTTTATGTGTGTGGGGGTCTGGTTTCTTGTGTGTGTGAGTCAGTAGGTCAGGCGTGTGGGGGGCTGGGCGTCAGCTGCGTGGGGGTCGGGATGTCAGCTGTTTGTTGGGGGGGCTTGGTTTCAGGTTTGTGGGGGGCTGGTGGTCAGGTGTGTGAGGGGCTGGGTACTGGGGGTCAGGTGTGTGGCAGGCTGGGTTTCAGGTGTGTGGGGGGGCTGGGGTCAGGTGTGTGTGGGGGAGGGCTTGGGGTCAGGCGTGTGAGGGGCTGCGAGTCAGGTGTGTGGGGGCTGTGGGTCAGGTATGTGGGTGCGTGGGGCTGGGGTCAGGTGTGTGAGGGGCTGGGGTTCAGGTGTATGGAGGGCTGGGAGTCAGATGTGTGGGGGGCTGGGTGTCGGGTGTGTGGGGGAGGCGGGTGATCAGAGGTTCAGATGTGTGAGGGGATGGGGTCAGGTATGTTGGGTTCAAGTCTTCAGTGGGTCAGGTGTGTGGGGGGGGTTAGGAGTCAGGTGTGTGGCGGGGCTGAAGGTCATGTATCTGGGTGGCTGGGTGTCGGGTGTGTGGGGGGAATGTCATCAGGTGTGTGCGGGGGCTGGGGTTGAAGGGGTCACGTGTGTAGGTTGCTGGGGCCCAAGTGTGTGGGGCGTCAGTGGTTCACATTTGGTGGGGGGTTGGGGTTTGGTGTGTGGGGGGCAGTGGTCAGGTGCGTGGCAGGCTGGGGTTCAGGTGTGTGAGGGGTTGGGCGTTAGCTGTGTGGCGGTCGGGTGGTCAGGTGTGCGCGGGGCTGGGGTTCCGGTGCGTGGGAGGGCTGGGGGTCAGGTGTCTGGGGGGGGTTGGGGCTCAGGTATATGGGGGCGTGGGGTCAGATGTGTACGGGGTTGTTGGTCAGGTGTGTGTGGGCGCAGTGCTCAGTTGTTCAGGTGTGAGGGCGCTGATGGTCAGGTGTGTGTGGGTGGGGGGGGGGTGGGGGTCAGGTCTGCGGGGTGCTGAGTTTTAGGACTGTGATGAGGCTGGGTGTCAGGGGGCAGGTGTGTGGTGGAGCTGGAGGTCAGGTCTGCTGTGGGGCTGGGGAGTCAGGTGTCTGGGGGCGAGGGGTCAGGTGTGTGGTTGCGAGGGGTCAGGTGTGGTGTGTGTGTGGTGAGTCAGTGGGTCAGGCGTGTGGGGGGCTGGTGGTCAGCTGCGTGGGTGTCGGGAGGTCAGCTGTTTCGGGGGAGCTGGGGCTGGGTTGAAGATGTGTGTGGGGTGGATTTCATGTGTGTTTGGGTCTGGGGATCAGGTGTGTGTGGGGCTGGGTTGAAGATGTGTGTGGGTCTGGGGTTCAGGTGTGTGAGGGGCTGGGGTTCAGGTGTGTGGCAGGCTGGGGGTCAGGTGTGTGCGAGGGCTGGGTCAGGTTTGTGGCGGGGCTGGGGGAAAGGAGTCAGTTGTGTGAGGGGCTGGGGAACAGGTGTCTGGCAGGCTGGGTGACAGGGTGGTCATGTGTGTGTGGGAGGCTGGGGATCAGGGGTTCAGGTGTGTGGGAAGGCTGGGGGTCAGGTGGGTGGGGGGTTCGGTTTCAGGTGTGTGGCGGGCTGGGGGTCAGGTGTGTGGGGGGGGCTGGGTGTCAGGTGTGTGTTGGGGACTCGGGTTCAGGGTTGTGTGGAGGTGCCTGGAGGTCAGGATTGTAGGGGGGGCTGGGGGAGCGGTGTGTGGGGGATGGGTATCAGGTGTCTGGGGGGGCTTGGGGCAAGGGGTCAGGTGTGTAAGGGGGCTGGGGCTCAGTGGGTCAGGTATGTGGGGAGACTAGGAGTCAAGTGTGCGGCGGGGCAGGAGGTCATATATCTGGGTGGCTGGATGTTAGGTGCGTGTGGAGGCTGGAGGACAAGGGGTCAGGTGTGTGGGGGTCGGGTGGTCAGGTACGTGGGGGTTGTGTGGTCAGGTGTGCGCGGGGCTGGGGTTCAGGTGCGTTGGAGGGCTGGGGTCAGATGTGTGGGGGCAGGTGGACAAGTGTGTGCGGGGGCTGGGGTCGAGGGGTCAGGTGTGTGGGGTGCTGTGGCCCAGGTGTGTGGGGCATCAGGGGGTTACGTATGGCGGGGGGGGTTGGGGTGGTGTGTGTGGGGCCGTAGTCAGGTGTGTGGAACGCTGGGGATCAGGTGTGTGGGGGTTTGGGCGTCAACTGTGTCGGGGTCGGGTGGTCAGATGTGCGCGGTGCTGAGGTTCTGGTGTGTGGAAGGGCTGGGGATCAGGTGCGTTGGAGGACTGGGGGTCAAGTGTGTGGGGGGGCATGGGGTCGGGTGTGAGGGGGGCAGGGGGTCAGGTGTGTGGGGGTACTGTGGGTTCGAAATGTGACGTGCTGTGTGTCAGGTTGTCAGGTATGTGTGGGTCTGGGGTCATTTGTTTGCGGTCTTCCTGGAGGGCTGGTGATCAGGTGTGTGGCGGGGCTGGAGGCGCAGGTTTATGGGGGGATGGGGGTCAGGATTGTTGGGGGGCTGGGGGTCATGTCAGTGGGAGGCTGGTGTTCATTTGTGTGGGGAGTCAGGGGGTCAGGCGTGTTGGGGGGCTGGGGTCATGTGTGTGGGGGGCTGTATATCAGGGGGTCACGTGTGTGAGGGGGCTGTAGGTCAGAGGTGTGGGGCGGCTGGGGGTGATGGGTTCCAATGTGTGGGTGGGCTGCGGGGCAGTTGTGTGGTGTGCTGGGGATCACGTGTGGGGGCTAGGGGTCAGTTGTGTGGGGTATAGGGGTCAGGGGTTCAGGTGTGTGAGGGGGCTGCTTGTCAGATGTTTGTGGGTCAGGGGGTCAGGTGAATGGGGGCCTGGGGGTCAGGTATTTGCCGGGCTGGGTGTCAGGTGTGTGGGGTGTTGTGGGTCAGGTGAATCGGGGCCTGGGAGACAGATGTGTGGGGGAGCACTAGGTCAGCTGTGTGGGGGATGGGGTTCAAGTTTGTATGGGGGCTGGGGTTCCGATATGTGGAGGGGGTTGTGGGTCACGTATGTGGGGGGTTGGGGTCAGGCGTGTGCTGGGGTCAGGGGGTCAGGTGTGTGTGATATGGTGCTGTGGATCAGCTGTGTGGGGTATTGGATGGTCACGTGTATGTGGGGGCTGGGGTCACCTACGTGGGGGGCTGGGGTCAGGTGTGTGCGGGGATCAGGTGGTCAGGTGTGCGCGGGGGCTGGGGTCAGTAGGTCAGTTGTGTGTGGGGGGCTGGATGTCTGGTGTGTGGTGATGCTGCGGGTCAGGGAGCAGGTGTGTGATGGGGCTGGGTGTCAGGTGTGTTGTGAGGGTGGGGATCAGGTGTGATGTGTGGGCGGTGTGGGTCAGGTGTGTTGGAGGTGTGGGGGACAGTTTTGTGGGGGGCTGGGGATCAAGGGGTCAGGTTTGTGGGGAGGCTGGGGTTCAGGTGTGTGTGCGGGGCTGTGGGTCAGGGGATCAAGTGTGTGGGGGGCCTGGGTTGCATTTGTGTGTGGGGAGGGGGCTGTGGCTCATGTGTGTTGGGGGTTGCTGGGGCTCAGGTGTGTGGGGGGCACAGGGGGTTCGGTGTGTTCGGTGGTTGGGGGTCATGTGTGTGGGGGCTGGGGGCTGGCGTGTGGGGGGTGTTGAGGGTCAGGTGTGTGGGGTGCTGGGGGCAGGTGTGTGTGGGGGGCTGGGGGTTAGGTGTGTGCTGGGGTCAGAGGGTCAGGTGTGTGGAGGGTGTGGGGGATCAGGTGTGTGATGGGGCTGTGGGTCAGATGACGGATGGGCTGGGGGTCAGGTGTGTGGGGGGCTGGGAGTCAGGTTTGTGGGGAGCTGGAGGTCAGGAATGTGCGGAGGGTGTGTGTCAGTGGGTCTCGTGTGCGGGGGGCTCGGTGTCATGTTAGGGGTAGGCTGGGCGTCAAGGAGTCTGATGTGCGGGGGCAGGGTGTCATGTGTGTCGGGTCTGGGGGCAGGTGTGTGTGGGGCTGGGGTTCAGGTGCGTGGGGGGGCTGCGAGTGAGTTTTATGGGGGGGCTGAGGGTCAGGTGGGTTGGAGGGGCTTGGGGTCAGGTATGTGGGGGTGGTTGAGAGTCAGATGTGTGGGGGGGCTGAGGGTCAGGTGTGTGAAGGGTCTGGGGTTCGGGTGTATGAGGTACTGGTGGTGAGGGGGTTAGATGTGTGGGGGGTGGTCAGGTGTGTGAAGCGCTTGGGCCTCAGTTGCTCCGGTGTGTGGGGGGTTGGGTAGCTGTTGGGCAGGGGTATGGGGGGGCTGGGTGTCAGGTGTGTGGGCAGGGGTTAGGTGTGTAGGTGGGCTGAGGTTCAGGTTGTGGGCGGGCTGAGGGTCAGGTGTCTGCGGGGCTTGGGGTCAGGTATGTGGGGGGCTGAGGGCCAGGTGCGTGGGTGCCTGGGTGTCAGGTGCATGGGTGTCTGGGTGTCAGATGTGTAGTGGGTGCTGCGGTTCAGGTATGTCGGGAGGCTGGTGGTCATGTGTGGGGGGACGGGTTGGGTGTCGTGGCCGTGTATGGGGTGGCGGGGGTCATGTGTGTGGGGGGCTGGGGTCATGTGTGTGTGGGGCTGTATGTCAGGGGGTCACGTGTATGGGTGGAGGGAGCCATATGTTGGGGGGCTGAAGATCAGGGGTGTGGGTGGGCTGTGGGAGATGTGTGTGGGGGATGGGGATCAGGTTTGTTTGGGGGGGCTGTGGTTCCAGAGTGCGGGGGGGGCACGTGTGTGGGAGGCTGGGGGGTCATGTGTGTGTGGGTACCGGGGGTCATGTGTGTGTGGGTACCGGGGATCATGGGTCAAGTATGTCGGGAGATTATGGTTCAGGTATGTGGGGAGCTGGAGGCGATTTGTGTGTGGAGGCTATGGGTCAGGTGTATTTGGGGGGACTGGATGTCTGGTGCGTGGGGGCTGGGAGTCAGGTATGTGGGGGGCTGGTTTTCAGGCGTGTGGGGTGCTGGGGATCAGGTGTGTGGGGGTCTGGGGATCAAGTGTGTGGGGGGCTGGGGCTCAGGTATGCAGGGGGCTGTAGGTCACGTTCGTGCGGGACGAGGGTTCAGGTTTGTGTTGGGGGCTGGGGGTCAGTTTTGTGGGGAGGCTGGGTGTTAGTTGTGTGCGTGGGATGGGGGATCAGGTGTGTGGGGGCTGGAGTACAGGTGTGTGGTGTTGCTGGAGGTCAGTTGTGTGCGGGGCCTGGGGTCAGGTGTGTGTGGGGGGGGCTGGCGGAAGTGTGTGGCGGGCTGGCGGTCAGGTGTGTAGGGGGCTGGGGCCAGGCTTATGAGGGGCTGAGGGGATGAGATATGTGGGTCGACTGGGGGACGTATGTGGGTGTCTAGGGGTGAGGTGTGTGAGGGGCTGGGGCTAAGTAGTGTGGGGGGCATGGGTTCTGGTGTATGGGTGTCTGGGTTCAGGTAGTCAGGTGTGTGGGGGGCTGACGTTCAGGTGGGTGGCAGGTTGGGGGTCAAATATGTGGGTGGCTGGGGGTCAGGTGTATGGCAGGGCTGTGGGTCAGGTATGTGGGGTCTGGGGGTCAGGTGTGTGGGGGTGCTGGGGGTCAGGTGTGTGGCGGGGCTGGAGGTCGTTTATCTGGGTGGCTGGGTGTCGGGTGTGTGGGAGGCTGGGGATCAGGTGCATAGGGGGCTGAGGGACTAGTGTCCGGGGGGCCAGGTGTGTGGGAGGTTGAACGGATCAGGTGTGTTGGGGGGCTGGTTGGCTGGGGAGCGTGGTTCAAGCATGTGGGGGGTGGGCGGTTGGGGGGCACATGTGTGGTGCGCTGTGTGTCATGTGTATGTGGGTACCTGAT
>NW_027603243.1:0-18448 GCF_053455715.1 Rhinoraja longicauda
TTAAAAAATCATTGCAATAATCATGCAAAACCTCTCAAATGTTAAATGCAATTGATGCATCGCATTAGGATAACTTTGCAGGCTGCTGCAATGTTAAATGCAGTGATGGCCTTGCATTAAAGTCACCTAGCTACCCCCAATGGAAGTAATATGCATTAAATTAATTGCAATAATTTTGCAAAACCTCTCAAATGTTAAATGCAACAAATGCATAGCATTAGGATGACTTTTCAGGCTGCTGCAATGTTAAATGCAGTGATCGCCTTGCATTAAAGAAATATTGCAACACCCTGCGATGTGAAATGCAATAATAATCCTGCAAAACCTCTCAAATGTTAAATGCGACTAATGCATCGTATTAGGATAACTTTGCAGGCTGCTGCATTGTTAAATGCAGCGCTGGCGTTGCATTAAAGCAATATTGCAACCCCTGGGATGTTAAATGCAATAAAATTAATTGCAATAATTTTGCAAAACCTCTCAAATGTTAAATGCAATTAATGCAACACATTAGAACAACTTTGCAGCCTCCTGCAATGTTAAATGCAGCGCAGGCCTTGCATTAAAGCAAAATTGCAGCTGTTCTGGGGTATTAAACGCATTAAAATCATTGTAATAATCATGCAAAATCTCTCAAATGTTCAATGCAACTAATGCATCGTATTATGATAACATTGCAGACTGCTGCAAAGTTAAATGCAGTGATGGCCTTGCATTAAAGAAATATTGCAGCCTCCTGGGATGTTTAATGCAATAAAATTAATTGCAATAATCATGCAAAACCACTCAAATGTTAAATGCAACTGATGCAATGCATTAAAATCTTTATTTTTATTTTATTAATTTTTTTATTTTTGAAAAGCATATGTACAAATCGAAATTTTTTAAAAAAACACATTTGTTACAAAGTTCTTACATAGCTTCAATTTTTAAAATTTTGAAGAGAGGAAGTAAAAATAAAAATATAAAACTATAAACTTGGGAAGAGAGAGTAAGAGGGTTTAAAAAAAAAAGGATCTAACAATAAAAATTAACGGGAGTAGATCCGGGAGACAAAAACCACAGCTGTACATCCAACCCCCAACTCAAGTTTCAACTTTTTACTTAAATTTTTTTTTTATTTTAGTCCTGTGCCAAACCCATTTACTTTTCTAAAAATTCAATAAATGGAGACAATATTTTTAAAAATAACTCAGGTTTGTCGATTAAGGCAAACCTTATTTTTTCCAAATGCAGGGTCTCTGTCATTTCCATAGTCCACATTTTAATTGTGGGGGTTATTGGTTTTTTCCAAAATTTAAGTATTAGTTTTTTCGCAGTTATTAGACTGTAATCAAGAAAATGTACCTGACTTACTGTAAAATTTGTAGTATGTTCTGATAATCCTAATATAATTAATTTTGGGTCCATATCTAATTTTTTATTAATAACTTTAGAAACTATTTTAAAAATCTCCAACCAGAAGTTTTGCATTTTTATACAAGTTACGAAAATATGAGTTAAATTAGCTTCTTGAAATTGACATTTATCACACATAGGAGAGATACTAGGAAAAATCCTATTTAATTTCGTCTTCGAATAATGTAATCTATGTATTATTTTAAATTGTATTAAGGAATGTCTAGTATTCAATGAACATTGATGTATATGTTGTAAACTTTCATCCCATATATCTTGCATTATAAATTGATTCAATTCGTCCTCCCATGCTCGTCTATAAGATTCTGATGACGGAATGTCAATGTCAAGGAGAATATTGTAAATAAAAGATATTAATTTATTTGAGTTATAATGTCGATTCAGGCATACATCAAGTGTTTCTGGACCTCTAAACTTATATTCTTGCATGTGTGATTTTACATAATCTCTAAGTTGTAAATATCTAAAATAATTATTAACATGTAATCCGTACTTCTGCTGTAACTCCTGAAACGAAAGAAAAGTTCCCTTATGATAAAGATCTCCCACCCTTTTGATTCCATAACTTTTCCATTGAGCAAAGCCTCTATCTAAGACAGACGGTTTAAAAGAAGGATTATTCGCAATAGGAAGGAAAACAGATAATTTACTCAATTTTAACGTAAGCTTTACTTGTTTCCAGGTACGGATAACACTATGTATAATGGGATTACCTCCATATGTTTTTTTATTTAAATTTATTGGAGCTAAGAGGATCGCACCAATATCGAATGGTAAACAATCCTCTTTCTCCATCTTTAACCAATCCGATTGTTGAACATAATCATCCAACCAGCAGGTTATATTTTTAATATTAACCGCCCAATAATAAAATAAAAAGTTAGGTAAAGCAATTCCTCCATTAATTTTAGACTTACATAGATGTCTTTTATTTATTCTATGAGTCTTGTAGTCCCAAATAAAATTAGTAACAATTGAATCAATTTAAAAAAAATTTTTTTTGGAAGGTAGATCGGAATTGCTTGAAATAAGTATAATAGCTGTGGAAGAAAGATCATCTTTATAGCATTACTACGACCAACTAATGATATAGGAAGTGTTTTCCAAAATTGGATATTTCTGTGTAATTTAGCAAGTAAAGGAGGAAAATTTGATTTAAATAAAGAAGTATATTTCCTAGTCACGTAAATTCCAAGATATTTAAACTTTTCATAGGCAATTTTAAAAGGAAATTGTTGAAGTATGGCCGGATTATGCTCCATTATTGGCATAATTTCACTTTTATACCAGTTAATTCTATAACCTGAAAATGAACCAAATTGAGTTATGAGATTTAATAAATTCGGAATGCTAATTTCTGGCTTTGTAATATATATTAATACATCATCCGCATATAAAGAAATTTTATTGGTTGTATGTTTAGTGTTGTAGCCATAAATATCTGAATTTGATCTAATACTCTCAGCAAGTGGTTCTATAATAAGGGCAAATAAAAGTGGTGATAGTGGACATCCTTGTCTACAACCCCTAGCTAAATGAAATTTAGATGACAGCATTTGATTAGTTAATATTCTAGCTGTTGGGGATGTATATAAAAGTTTCACCCATGCACAAAAATTTTCACCTAGTTGAAATTTTTCCATCATGAGAAAAGATAGGGCCATTCTACTTGATCAAATGCTTTTTCAGCATCTAGCGAGATGATTGCTAAATCTTCATTTAATAGTCTATTTGAATAAATTATATTAAACAAGCGTCTCAAGTTGAAAAATGAATATCGTTTGGCTATAAAGCCTGATTGATCGGGGTGTATCAATTTGTCTATAACTAGACTTAATCTCTGAGCTAAGATTTTCGCTAATATCTTCTGATCAGTATTTAAAAGAGCTATCGCCCTATAAGAACCAGGGTCTTCAGAATCCTTATCTTTTTTAGGAATGAGGATTATTGTTGATTCAGTCAGAGTTTGTGGCAATCTCTGTTGTTTAAAGGCGTGACTATATACAGTTTGCAAACGTGGAGAGATCAAACCACTGAATTTTGTATAAAATTCATTATTTAAGCCATCAGGGCCAGGAGTCTTCCCATTTTTCATCGATTTAATAGTCTCTTCAACGTCTTTCATAGTTATTTCTGCGCCCAGTAAATTTCTATCACTCACATTCAAACCAGGAAGGTTACATTCCTGCAAAAACTTTTGCATCTGCGCAGAAGTATCTGTTATTTTTGATGAATATAATGACTGATAAAATTGCAAAAATCTCTGATTAATATCCTTAGGTAGTTTAAGCAAATCTCCATTTTCTGATCTAATTTTATGAATTGTAGAGTCATCTTCTAATTTACGGAGTTGACGTGCTAGCAATTTCTGTGGTTTATCTCCAAATTCAAAATGTTTTTGTTTAGTATATTGAAAAAGCCTTAAAATATGAGCTGAAAGGATATAATTTAACTTATATTTGAGAACTGCAATTTTATTATGTATTTCAATAGAGGGAGCGATGGCATTTGTTATGTCTAACTGTCTTATCTGACTTTCCAGGTCATTCTGTTCAGCTCGGTTCTTCTTGTTTTGAGACGCTTGAAAAGCAATAATACATCCTCTCACAAACGCTTTAAATGTTTCCCAAAGCAGGGACGCAGGTGTTTCAGGAAGGTCATTTGCGTTAAAAAAAATCTCAAATTGCGATTTAAGATAATCATAACATGCTTTTTCATTTAAGATTTGCGGATTAAATCTCCAATTAGTCTGTTTCCCCGTTACTCCTTGGAGTTTTACCCTAAATGTTAAAGGGGCATGATCGGATATAATAATATTATGATATTTTGAATTATACGTATAAGGAATAAGTTTGTAGTCCACCAAGAAATAATCAATTCTTGAATAAGTTTTATGCACAGGTGAATAAAATGAATACTCTCGGCCTGAAGGATTATCAATCCTCCAAACATCTTTTATATTTGCATTATTTATATAAGAGTTTAATAATTCACACGACTTGGATTTTGTTTTCCTTTGAGTTGAAGATCTATCCAAATAAGGATCTAATGTACAATTTAAATCTCCTCCAATTATCAAGTTATATTGTCCAAATTCTGGAATGGTATTAAATATTTAATACCGGATTATCAAAATTTGGTGCGTAGACATTCACCAATATCAATTTTGTAGAATATAGTTCTCCCACTAATATAACATATCTACCTTCAGTGTCGATAATAATCCTGCAATAATAATCCTGCAAAACCTCTCAAATGTTAAATGCGACTAATGCATCGTATTAGGATAACTTTGCAGGCTGCTGCATTGTTAAATGCAGCGCTGGCGTTGCATGAAAGCAATATTGCAACCCCTGGGATGTTAAATGCAATAAAATTAATTGCAATAATTTTGCAAAACCTCTCAAATGTTAAATGCAACAAATGCATCACATTAGGATGACTTTTCAGGCTGCTGCAATGTTAAATGCAGTGATCGCCTTGCATTAAAGAAATATTGCAACACCCTGCGATGTGAAATGCAATAATAATCCTGCAAAACCTCTCAAATGTTAAATGCGACTAATGCATCGTATTAGGATAACTTTGCAGGCTGCTGCATTGTTAAATGCAGCGCTGGCGTTGCATTAAAGCAATATTGCAACCCCTGGGATGTTAAATGCAATAAAATTAATTGCAATAATTTTGTAAAACCTCTCAAATGTTAAATGCAATTAATGCAACGCCTTAGAACAACTTTGCAGGCTCCTGCAATGTTAAATGCAGCGCAGGCCTTGCATTAAAGCAAATTGCAGTTGTTCTGGGGTATTAAACGCATTAAAATCATTGTAATAATCATGCAAAATCTCTCAAATGTTCAATGCAACTAATGCATCGTATTATGATAACATTGCAGACTGCTGCAAAGTTAAATGCAGTGATGGCCTTGCATTAAAGAAATATTGCAGCCTCCTGGGATGTTTAATGCAATAAAATTAATTGCAATAATCATGCAAAACCACTCAAATGTTAAATGCAACTGATGCAACGCATTAAAATCTTTATTGGTGTACGGTTCCTCCTGACATCCATCCACCCACCCACCGATCGATCAATCAATCTTTGATTAATTCTTATTATTATTAATAATATTAATTATTATTACTATAGTATTATTATTGTATTTACTACCCCCGGCACGTAGCGGAACCTCCAGGGCAGGGAGGAGACTATCCGGCATTTGGAAGTGCTTCCGGGAAGTGTGTCTGACGTGTGTGGGTCTGTGTGTGTCTGTGTGTGTGTGTCTCTGTGTGTGTGTCTGTGTGTGGGTGTGAGTTTGGGTCTGTTTGAGTTTGTGTTTGGGTCTGTGTTTGGGTCTGTGTTTGGGTTTGTGTTTGGGTTTGTGTTTGTCTTTGGGTCTGTGTTTGGGTCTGTGTTTGAGTTTGTGTTTGGGTTTGTGTTTGGGTCTGTGTTTGGGTTTGTGTTTGAGTTTGTGTTTGTGTTTGGGTTTGTGTTTGGGTCTGTGTTTGGGTCTGTGTTTGGGTCTGTGTTTGGGTCTGTGTTTGGGTTTGTGTTTGGGTCTGTGTTTTAGTCTGTGTTTGGGTCTGTGTTTGGGTTTGTGTTTGAGTTTGTGTTTGGGTTTGGGTTTGTGTTTGGGTCTGTTGCAATAATCATGCAAAACCGCTCAAATGTTAAATGCAATTGATGCATCGCATTAGGATAACTTTGCAGGCTGCTGCAATGTTAAATGCAGTGATGGCCTTGCATTAAAGTCACCTAGCTACCCCCAATGGATGTTATATGCTTTAAATTAATTGCAATAATTTTGCAAAACCTCTCAAATGTTAAATGCAACAAATGCATCGCAATAGGATGACTTTTCAGGCTGCTGCAATGTTAAATGCAGAGATCGCCTTGCATTAAAGAAATATTGCAACACCCTGCGATGTGAAATGCAATAATAATCCTGCAAAACCTCTCAAATGTTAAATGCGACTAATGCATCGTATTAGGATAACTTTGCAGGCTGCTGCATTGTTAAATGCAGCGCTGGCGTTGCATTAAAGCAATATTGCAACCCCTGGGATGTTAAATGCAATAAAATTAATTGCAATAATTTTGCAAAACCTCTCAAATGTTAAATGCAACAAATGCATCGCATTAGGATGACTTTTCAGGCTACTGCAATGTTAAATGCAGTGATCGCCTTGCATTAAAGAAATATTGCAACACCCTGCGATGTGAAATGCAATAATAATCCTGCAAAACCTCTCAAATGTTAAATGCGACTAATGCATCGTATTAGGATAACTTTGCAGGCTGCTGCATTGTTAAATGCAGCGCTGGCGTTGCATTAAAGCAATATTGCAACCCCTGGGATGTTAAATGCAATAAAATTAATTGCAATAATTTTGCAAAACCTCTCAAATGTTAAATGCAATTAATGCAACGCCTTAGAACAACTTTGCAGGCTCCTGCAATGTTAAATGCAGCGCAGGCCTTGCATTAAAGCAAATTGCAGTTGTTCTGGGGTATTAAACGCATTAAAATCATTGTAATAATCATGCAAAATCTCTCAAATGTTCAATGCAACTAATGCATCGTATTATGATAACATTGCAGACTGCTGCAAAGTTAAATGCAGTGATGGCCTTGCATTAAAGAAATATTGCAGCCTCCTGGGATGTTTAATGCAATAAAATTAATTGCAATAATCATGCAAAACCACTCAAATGTTAAATGCAACTGATGCAACGCATTAAAATCTTTATTGGTGTACGGTTCCTCCTGACATCCATCCACCCACCCACCGATCGATCAATCAATCTTTGATTAATTCTTATTATTATTAATAATATTAATTATTATTACTATAGTATTATTATTGTATTTACTACCCCCGGCACGTAGCGGAACCTCCAGGGCAGGGAGGAGACTATCCGGCATTTGGAAGTGCTTCCGGGAAGTGTGTCTGACGTGTGTGGGTCTGTGTGTGTCTGTGTGTGTGTGTCTCTGTGTGTGTCTGTGTGTGGGTGTGAGTTTGGGTCTGTTTGAGTTTGTGTTTGGGTCTGTGTTTGGGTCTGTGTTTGGGTTTGTGTTTGGGTTTGTGTTTGTCTTTGGGTCTGTGTTTGGGTCTGTGTTTGAGTTTGTGTTTGGGTTTGTGTTTGGGTCTGTGTTTGGGTTTGTGTTTGAGTTTGTGTTTGGGTTTGGGTTTGTGTTTGGGTCTGTGTTTTGGTCTGTGTTTGGGTCTGTGTTTGGGTCTGTGTTTGGGTCTGTGTTTGGGTTTGTGTTTGGGTCTGTGTTTTAGTCTGTGTTTGGGTCTGTGTTTGGGTTTGTGTTTGAGTTTGTGTTTGGGTTTGGGTTTGTGTTTGGGTCTGTTGCAATAATCATGCAAAACCGCTCAAATGTTAAATGCAATTGATGCATCGCATTAGGATAACTTTGCAGGCTGCTGCAATGTTAAATGCAGTGATGGCCTTGCATTAAAGTCACCTAGCTACCCCCAATGGATGTTATATGCTTTAAATTAATTGCAATAATTTTGCAAAACCTCTCAAATGTTAAATGCAACAAATGCATCGCAATAGGATGACTTTTCAGGCTGCTGCAATGTTAAATGCAGAGATCGCCTTGCATTAAAGAAATATTGCAACACCCTGCGATGTGAAATGCAATAATAATCCTGCAAAACCTCTCAAATGTTAAATGCGACTAATGCATCGTATTAGGATAACTTTGCAGGCTGCTGCATTGTTAAATGCAGTGCTGGCGTTGCATTAAAGCAATATTGCAACCCCTGGGATGTTAAATGCAATAAAATTAATTGCAATAATTTTGCAAAACCTCTCAAATGTTAAATGCAACAAATGCATCGCATTAGGATGACTTTTCAGGCTGCTGCAATGTTAAATGCAGTGATCGCCTTGCATTAAAGAAATATTGCAACACCCTGCGATGTGAAATGCAATAATAATCCTGCAAAACCTCTCAAATGTTAAATGCGACTAATGCATCGTATTAGGATAACTTTGCAGGCTGCTGCATTGTTAAATGCAGCGCTGGCGTTGCATTAAAGCAATATTGCAACCCCTGGGATGTTAAATGCAATAAAATTAATTGCAATAATTTTGCAAAACCTCTCAAATGTTAAATGCAATTAATGCAACGCATTAGAACAACTTTGCAGGCTCCTGCAATGTTAAATGCAGCGCAGGCCTTGCATCAAAGCCAAATTGCAGCTGTTCTGGGGTATTAAACGCATTAAAATCATTGTAATAATCATGCAAAATCTCTCAAATGTTCAATGCAACTAATGCATCGTATTATGATAACATTGCAGACTGCTGCAAAGTTAAATGCAGTGATGGCCTTGCATTAAAGAAATATTGCAGCCTCCTGGGATGTTTAATGCAATAAAATTAATTGCAATAATCATGCAAAACCACTCAAATGTTAAATGCAACTGATGCAACGCATTAAAATCTTTATTGGTGTACGGTTCCTCCTGACATCCATCCACCCACCCACCCATCGATCAATCAATCTTTGATTAATTCTTATTATTATTAATAATATTAATTATTATTACTATAGTATTATTATTGTATTTACTACCCCCGGCACGTAGCGGAACCTCCAGGGCAGGGAGGAGACTATCCGGCATTTGGAAGTGCTTCCGGGAAGTGTGTCTGATGTGTGTGGGTCTGTGTGTGTGTCTGTGTGTGTGTCTGTGTGTGGGTGTGTGTTTGGGTCTGTGTTTGAGTCTGTGTTTGGGTCTGTGTTTGGGTCTGTGTTTGGGTCTGTGTTTGGGTTTGTGTTTGGGTCTGTGTTTGGGTTTGTGTTTGGGTTTGTGTTTGGATTTATGTTTGGGTCTGTGTTTGGGTTTGTGTTTGGGTTTGTGTCTGGTGTCTGGTGTGGGCGTTATAAACAAGTGCCGCGTGCTGTCTGTGGAAAGATCTTTATTGGTGTACGGTTGCTGTAATGTTAAATGCAGTGATGGCCTTGCATTAATGCAATATTACACCACCCTGGGATGTGAAATGCATTAAAAAATCATTGCAATAATCATGCAAAACCTCTCAAATGTTAAATGCAATTGATGCATCGCATTAGGATAACTTTGCAGGCTGCTGCAATGTTAAATGCAGTGATGGCCTTGCATTAAAGTCACCTAGCTACCCCCAATGGATGTAATATGCATTAAATTAATTGCAATAATTTTGCAAGACCTCTCAAATGTTAAATGCAACAAATGCATCGCATTAGGATGACTTTTCAGGCTGCTGCAATGTTAAATGCAGTGATCGCCTTGCATTAAAGAAATATTGCAACACCCTGCGATGTGAAATCCAATAATAATCCTGCAAAACCTCTCAAATGTTAAATGCGACTAATGCATCGTATTAGGATAACTTTGCAGGCTGCTGCATTGTTAAATGCAGCGCTGGCGTTGCATTAAAGCAATATTGCAACCCCCTGGGATGTTAAATGCAATAAAATTAACTGCAATAATTTTGCAAAACCTCTCAAATGTTAAATGCAATTAATGCAACGCATTAGAACAACTCTGCAGGCTCCTGCAATGTTAAATACAGCGCAGGCCTTGCATTAAAGCAAAATTGCAGCTGTTTTGGGGTATTAAACGCATTAAAATCATTGTAATAATCATGCAAAATCTCTCAAATGTTCAATGCAACTAATGCATCGTATTATGATAACATTGCAGACTGCTGCAAAGTTAAATGCAGTGATGGCCTTGCATTAAAGAAATATTGCAGCCTCCTGGGATGTTTAATGCAATAAAATTAATTGCAATAATCATGCAAAACCACTCAAATGTTAAATGCAACTGATGCAACGCATTAAAATCTTTATTGGTGTACGGTTCCCTCCTGACATACATCCACCCACCCACCGATCGATCAATCAATCAATCTTTGATTAATTCTTATTATTATTAATAATATTAATTATTATTACTATGGTATTATTATTGTATTTACTACCCCCGGCACGTAGCTGAACCTCCAGGGCAAGGAGGAGACTATCCGGCATTTGGAAGTGCTTCCGGGAAGTGTGTCTGATGTGTGTGGGTCTGTGTGTGTGTCTGTGTGTGTGTCTGTGTGTGGGTGTGTGTTTGGGTCTGTGTTTGAGTCTGTGTTTGGGTCTGTGTTTGGGTCTGTGTTTGGGTCTGTGTTTGGGTTTGTGTTTGGGTCTGTGTTTGGGTTTGTGTTTGGGTCTGTGTTTGGGTCTGTGTTTGGGTTTGTGTTTGGGTTTGTGTTTGGGTCTGTGTTTGGGTCTGTGTTTGGGTTTGTGTTTGGGTTTGTGTTTGGGTCTGTGTTTGGGTCTGTGTTTGAGCTTGTGTTTGTGTTTGTGTTTGGGTCTGTTGCAATAATCATGCAAAACCGCTCAAATGTTAAATGCAATTGATGCATCGCATTAGGATAACTTTGCAGGCTGCTGCAATGTTAAATGCAGTGATGGCCTTGCATTAAAGTCACCTAGCTACCCCCAATGGATGTTATATGCTTTAAATTAATTGCAATAATTTTGCAAAACCTCTCAAATGTTAAATGCAACAAATGCATCGCATTAGGATGACTTTTCAGGCTGCTGCAATGTTAAATGCAGTGATCGCCTTGCTTTAAAGAAATATTGCAGCACCCTGCGATGTGAAATGCAATAATAATCCTGCAAAACCTCTCAAATGTTAAATGCGACTAATGCATCGTATTAGGATAACTTTGCAGGCTGCTGCTTTGTTAAATGCAGCGCTGGCGTTGCATTAAAGCAATAATGCAACCCCGGGATGTTAAATGCAATAAAATTAATTGCAATAATTTTGCAAAACCTCTCAAATGTTAAATGCAACAAATGCATCGCATTAGGATGACTTTTCAGGCTGCTGCAATGTTAAATGCAGTGATCGCCTTGCATTAAAGAAATATTGCAACACCCTGCGATGTGAAATGCAATAATAATCCTGCAAAACATCTCAAATGTTAAATGCGACTAATGCATCGTATTAGGATAACTTTGCAGGCTGCTGCATTGTTAAATGCAGCGCTGACGTTGCATTAAAGCAATATTGCAACCCCCTGGGATGTTAAATGCAATAAAATTAATTGCAATAATTTTGCAAAACCTCTCAAATGTTAAATGCAATTAATGCAACGCATTAGAACAACTTTGCAGGCTCCTGCAATGTTAAATGCAGCGCAGGCCTTGCATTAAAGCAAAATTGCAGCTGTTCTGGGGTATTAAACGCATTAAAATCATTGTAATAATCATGCAAAATCTCTCAAATGTTCAATGCAACTAATGCATCGTATTATGATAACATTGCAGACTGCTGCAAAGTTAAATGCAGTGATGGCCTTGCATTAAAGAAATATTGCAGCCTCCTGGGATGTTTAATGCAATAAAATTAATTGCAATAATCATGCAAAACCACTCAAATGTTAAATGCAACTGATGCAACGCATTAAAATCTTTATTGGTGTACGGTTCCCTCCTGACATCCATCCACCCACCCACCGATCGATCAATCAATCAATCTTTGATTAATTCTTATTATTATTAATAATATTAATTATTATTACTATGGTATTATTATTGTATTTACTACCCCCGGCACGTAGCTGAACCTCCAGGGCAGGGAGGAGACTATCCGGCATTTGGAAGTGCTTCCGGGAAGTGTGTCTGATGTGTGTGGGTCTGTGTGTGTGTCTGTGTGTGTGTCTGTGTGTGGGTGTGTGTTTGGGTCTGTGTTTGAGTCTGTGTTTGGGTCTGTGTTTGGGTCTGTGTTTGGGTTTGTGTTTGGGTTTGTGTTTGGGTCTGTGTTTGGGTTTGTGTTTGGGTCTGTGTTTGGGTTTGTGTTTGGGTTTGTGTTTGGGTCTGTGTTTGGGTCTGTGTTTGGGTTTGTGTTTGGGTTTGTGTTTGGCTCTGTGTTTGGGTCTGTGTTTGAGCTTGTGTTTGGGTTTGTGTTTGGGTCTGTTGCAATAATCATGCAAAACCGCTCAAATGTTAAATGCAATTGATGCATCGCATTAGGATAACTTTGCAGGCTGCTGCAATGTTAAATGCAGTGATGGCCTTGCATTAAAGTCACCTAGCTACCCCCAATGGATGTTATATGCTTTAAATTAATTGCAATAATTTTGCAAAACCTCTCAAATGTTAAATGCAACAAATGCATCGCATTAGGATGACTTTTCAGGCTGCTGCAATGTTAAATGCAGTGATCGCCTTGCATTAAAGAAATATTGCAACACCCTGCGATGTGAAATGCAATAATAATCCTGCAAAACCTCTCAAATGTTAAATGCGACTAATGCATCGTATTAGGATAACATTGCAGACTGCTGCAAAGTTAAATGCAGTGATGGCCTTGCATTAAAGAAATATTGCAGCCTCCTGGGATGTTTAATGCAATAAAATTAATTGCAATAATCATGCAAAACCACTCAAATGTTAAATGCAACTGATGCAACGCATTAAAATCTTTATTGGTGTACGGTTCCTCCTGACATCCATCCACCCACCCATCGATCGATCAATCAATCAATCTTTGATTAATTCTTATAATTATTAATAATATTAATTATTATTACTATAGTATTATTATTGTATTTACTACCCCCGGCACGTAGCGGAACCTCCAGGGCAGGGAGGAGACTATCCGGCATTTGGAAGTGCTTCCGGGAAGTGTGTCTGATGTGTGTGGGTCTGTGTGTGTCTGTGTGTGTGTCTGTGTGTGTGTCTGTGTGTGGGTGTGTGTTTGGGTCTGTGTTTGAGTCTGTGTTTGGGTCTGTGTTTGGGTTTGTGTTTGGGTTTGTGTTTGGGTTTGGGTCTGTGTGTGGGTTTGTGTTTGGGTTTGTGTTTGGGTTTGTGTTTGGGTTGGTGTTTGGGTTTGTGTTTGGGTCTGTGTTTGGGTGTGTTTGAGTCTGTGTTTGGGTCTGTGTTTGGGTTTGTGTTTGAGTTTGTGTTTGGGTTTGGGTTTGTGTTTGGGTCTGTTGCAATAATCATGCAAAACCGCTCAAATGTTAAATGCAATTGATGCATCGCATTAGGATAACTTTGCAGGCTGCTGCAATGTTAAATGCAGCGATGGCCTTGCATTAAAGTCACCTAGCTACCCCCAATGGATGTTATATGCTTTAAATTAATTGAAATAATTTTGCAAAACCTCTCAAATGTTAAATGCAACAAATGCATCGCATTAGGATGACTTTTCAGGCTGCTGCAATGTTAAATGCAGTGATCGCCTTGCATTAAAGAAATATTGCAACACCCTGCGATGTGAAATGCAATAATAATCCTGCAAAACCTCTCAAATGTTAAATGCGACTAATGCATCGTATTAGGATAACTTTGCAGGCTGCTGCATTGTTAAATGCAGCGCTGGCGTTGCATTAAAGCAATATTGCAACCCCTGGGATGTTAAATGCAATAAAATTAATTGCAATAATTTTGCAAAACCTCTCAAATGTTAAATGCAACAAATGCATCGCATTAGGATGACTTTTCAGGCTGCTGCAATGGTAAATGCAGTGATCGCCTTGCATTAAAGAAATATTGCAACACCCTGCGATGTGAAATGCAATAATAATCCTGCAAAACCTCTCAAATGTTAAATGCGACTAATGCATCGTATTAGGATAACTTTGCAGGCTGCTGCATTGTTAAATGCAGCGCTGGCGTTGCATTAAAGCAATATTGCAACCCCTGGGATGTTAAATGCAATAAAATTAATTGCAATAATTTTGCAAAACCTCTCAAATGTTAAATGCAATTAATGCAACGCATTAGAACAACTTTGCAGGCTCCTGCAATGATAAATGCAGCGCAGGCCTTGCATTGAAGCAAAATTGCAGCTGTTCTGGGGTATTAAACGCATTAAAATCATTGTAATAATCATGCAAAATCTCTCAAATGTTCAATGCAACTAATGCATCGTATTATGATAACATTGCAAACTGCTGCAAAGTTAAATGCAGTGATGGCCTTGCATTAAAGAAATATTGCAGCCTCCTGGGATGTTTAATGCAATAAAATAAATTGCAATAATCATGCAAAACCACTCAAATGTTAAATGCAACTGATGCAACGCATTAAAATCTTTATTGGTGTACGTTTCCTCCTGACATCCATCCACCCACCCACCCATCGATCAATCAATCTTTGATTAATTCTTATTATTATTAATAATATTAATTATTATTACTATAGTATTATTATATGGAAGAGCAAATATGTAAGGAGATAGCAGATATTAGTAGTAAGCACAGAGTGGTGATTGTGGGTGATTTCAATTTTCCGTATATAGACTGGGAATCACATTCTGTTAAAGGGCTGGATGGTTTGGAGTTTGTAAAATGTGTGCAGGATAGTTTTTTGCAGCAATACGTAGAGGTGCCTACCAGAGAAGGGGCAGTGTTGGACCTCCTGTTAGGAAATGAGATGGGTCAGGTGACGGAGGTATGTGTTGAGGAACACTTTGGGTCTAGTGATCATAATGCCATTAGTTTCAATATCATTATGGAGAAGGTCAAATCTGGACCAAGGGTTGAGATTTTGGATTGGGGAAAGGCTAATTTTGAGGAGATGAGAAAGGATTTAAAAGGAGTGAAATGGAAATTGTTGTTTTATGAAAAGGATATAATAGAGAAATGGAGGATATTTAAAGGTGAAATTTTGAGAGTACAGAGTCTTTATGTCCCTGTTCGGTGGAAAGGAAAGAATAATAATTTGAAAGAGCCGTGGTTTTCCAGGGAAATTGGACACTTGGTTCGGAAAAAGAGGGAGATATACAATAAATATAAGCGGCAGGGAGTAAATGAGGTTCTTGAGGAATATAAAGAATGTAAAAGGAATCTTAAAAAGGAAATTAGAAAAGCGAAAAAAAGATATGAGGCTGCTTTGGCAAGTAATGTAAAAGTAAACCCCAAGGGGTTCTACAGATATGTCAATAGCAAAAGGATAGTGAGGGATAAAAAAAAAAAAAATTGGTCCATTAGAGAGTCAGAGTGGACAGCTATGTGCTGAGCCGGAAGAAATGGGGGAGATATTAAACAATTTCTTTTCTTCGGTGTTTACCGAGGAGAAGGATATTGAATTATGTGAGGTAAGCGAAACAAGTAGAGTAGTGATGGAAATTAGGAGGATTAAAGAAGAGGAGGTACGGACACTTTTGAAGAATATAAAAGTGGATAAGTCTCCAGGTCCTGATAGGATATTCCCTAGGACATTGAGGGAAGTTAGTGCAGAAATAGCAGGGGCTATGACGGAAATATTTCAAACGTCATTAGAAACAGGGATGGTGCCGGAAGATTGGCGCATTGCGCATGTTGTGCCTTTGTTTAAAAAAGGTTCTAAAAGTAAACCTAGCAATTATAGACCTATTAGTTTGACGTCTGTGGTGGGAAAATTAATGGAAAAGATACTTAGGGACAATATATATAATTACTTGGATAATCAAGGCCTGATTAGAAACAGTCAACATGGATTTGTGCCTGGAAGGTCATGTTTGACTAATCTTCTTGAATTTTTTGAAGAGGTTACCAGGGAAATTGATAAGGGCAAGGCTGTGGATGTTGTCTATATGGACTTCAGTAAGGCATTTGACAAGGTTCCACATGGAAGGTTGATTAAGAAGGTTAAATCGTTGGGTATTAATAGTGAGGTTGCAAGATGGATTCAACAATGGCTGAATGGGAGATACCAGAGGGTAACGGTTGACAATTGTATGTCAGGTTGGAGGCCAGTGTCTAGTGGAGTGCCCCAAGGATCTGTGTTGGGTCCACTGTTGTTTGTCATTTACATTAATGATCTGGATGATGGTGTGGCAAATTGGATTAGTAAATATGCAGATGATACTAAGATAGGTGGAGTAGTTGATAGTGAGGTAGATTTTCAAAGTCTACAGAGAGACTTGGGCCTTTTGGAAGGGTGGGCTGAAAGATGGCAGATGGAATTTAATGCTGATAAGTGTGAGGTGCTGCATTTTGGTAGGACAAATCAAAATAGGACGTACAGGGTAAATGGTAGGGAATTGAGGAATGCAGTGGAACAGAGGGATCTGGGAATAACTGTGCATTGTTCCCTGAAGGTGGAATCTCATGTGGATAGGGTGGTGAAGAAGGCGTTTGGTATGCTTGCCTTTATAAATCAGAGCATCGAGTATAGAAGTTGGGATGTAATGTTGAAATTGTACAGGGCATTGGTGAGGCCGAATCTGGAGTATGGTGTGCAGTTCTGGTCGCCAAATTATAGGAAGGATGTCGACAAAATGGAGAGGGTACAGAGGAGATTTACTAGAATGTTGCCTGGGTTTCAGCACGTAGGCCTCAGAGAGAGGTTGAACAGGTTGGGTCTTTATTCTTTGGAGCGTAGAAGGTTGAGGGGGGACTTGATAGAGGTTTTTAAAATTTTGAGAGGGACGGACAGAGTTGACGTGGGTAGGCTTTTCCCTTTGAGAGTGGGGAAGATTCCAACAAGGGGACATAGCTTCAGAATTGAGGGACAAAGGTTTAGGGGTAACATGAGGGGGAACTTCTTTACTCAGAGGGTTGTGGCTGTGTGGAATGGGCTTCCGGTGGAAGTGGTGGAGGCTGGCTCGATTTTATTATTTAAGAGTAAATTGGATAGGTATATGGATAGGAGGGGATTGGAGGGTTATGGTCTGAGTGCAGGTAGATGAGACTAGGTCAGGGAGAATGGTCGGCGTGGACTGGTAGGGCCGGACAGGCCTGTTTCCATGCTGTAGTTGTTATATGTTATATGTTATATTATTGTATTTACTACCCCCCGGCACGTAGCGGAACCTCCGGGGCAGGGAGGAGACTATCCGGCATTTGGAAGTGCTTCCGGGAAGTGTGTCTGATGTGTGTGGGTCTGTGTGTGTCTGTGTGTGTGTCGTGTGTGTGTGTCTGTGTGTGGGTGTGTGTTTGGGTCTGTGTTTGAGTCTGTGTTTGGGTCTGTGTTTGGGTCTGTGTTTGGGTTTGTGTTTGGGTTTGTGTTTGGGTTTGGGTCTGTGTGTGGGTTTGTGTTTGGGTTTGTGTTTGGGTTTGTGTTTGGGTTTGTGTTTGGGTTTGTGTTTGGGTCTGTGTTTGGGTTTGTGTTTGGGTCTGTGTTTGGGTTTGTGTTTGGGTTTGTGTTTGGGTTTGTGTTTGGGTCTGTGTTTGAGTCTGTGTTTGGGTCTGTGTTTGGGTCTGTTTGGGTTTGTGTTTGAGTTTGTGTTTGGGTTTGTGTTTGGGTCTGTTGCAATAATCATGCAAAACCGCTCAAATGTTAAATGCAATTGATGCATCGCATTAGGATAACTTTGCAGGCTGCTGCAATGTTAAATGCAGTGATGGCCTTGCATTAAAGTCACCTAGCTACCCCCAATGGATGTTATATGCTTTAAATTAATTGCAATAATTTTGCAAAACCTCTCAAATGTTAAATGCAACAAATGCATCGCATTAGGATGACTTTTCAGGCTGCTGCAATGTTAAATGCAGTGATCGCCTTGCATTAAAGAAATATTGCAACACCCTGCGATGTGAAATGCAATAATAATCCTGCAAAACCTCTCAAATGTTAAATGCGACTAATGTATCGTATTAGGATAACTTTGCAGGCTGCTGCATTGTTAAATGCAGCGCTGGCGTTGCATTAAAGCAATATTGCAACCCCTGGGATGTTAAATGCAATAAAATTAATTGCAATAATTTTGCAAAACCTCTCAAATGTTAAATGCAACAAATGCATCGCATTAGGATGACTTTTCAGGCTGCTGCAATGTTAAATGCAGTGATCACCTTGCATTAAAGAAATATTGCAACACCCTGCGATGTGAAATGCAATAATAATCCTGCAAAACCTCTCAAATGTTAAAGGCGACTAATGCATCGTATTAGGATGTTTAATGCAATAAAATTAATTGCAATAATCATGCAAAACCACTCAAATGTTAAATGCAACTGATGCAACGCATTAAAATAACTTTGCAGGCCACTGCAATGTTAAATGCAGCGCTGGCGTTGCATTAAAGCAATATTGCAAC
>NW_027603244.1:0-18445 GCF_053455715.1 Rhinoraja longicauda
ATAGAACAAAACGTACATTAAACGATGACAATAGACAAAAAACAAAAAAAGACAGAGAGACTGCCGGTGAGCCGCAGCTGCAGAACACAGCCACGCCCCTGCGATAAATGACTCACAGAGATTGTCAGGGAGAACATGGGATGTGCTGCGTAGCATAGCGTATGGCTGAGGGTCGGAATGAGATGTTCAGTCTATCTGTTCGGGAGGACAGGATGAAGGTCCTGACGGAACAAATGGGAAGTGAGGAGAAAGATTCCACACAGAGGGAGTGTGGGGGGCAGACTGACGACACTGGGTGTGACCATATCGTCTGGATGTTGAAGTCTGCCCTAGTTAATTATGGACAACTGCAATAGCGGAGGTAGCGGAGTCAGGGGGTATGGGGAGAAGGCAGGAACGCGGTACTCATTGAGAATGATCAGCCATGATGACATTGAGTGGTGGTGTTGGGTCGAAGGACCGAATGGCCTCCTCCTGCACCTATTGTCTATTGTCTATAATATGAGAGCAGAAAAACGCACTAATGCTAATGGCACGTTGGCCTTCATAACAAGAGGATTTGAGTATAGGAGTAAAGAGGCCCTTCTGATGTTGTATCGGGCTCTGGTGAGACCATAACTAGAGTATTGTGTGCAGTTTTGGTCTCCAAATTTGTCGAAGGACATCCGTGCTATTGAGATAGGTTCCGGAGGATAATCTCCGGGATGGCGGAACTGTCATATGAGGAAAGTTTGAAAAGATTGGGCTTGTCTTCACTGGAATTTAGAAGGATGGGAGGGGATCTTATAGATTGGTAGCTACAGGGCTAGAAAGCTAAGTAGTAGCTGGCTGGCCTGATACCTAGATGGCTGGATAACCAGTGAGCTAGATTTCTAGCCAATAGGATGGACAGCCAGAGAGCGTATTAGCTATCTAGCTAGTTTGCTACCTGGGTAGTTAGCTACCCACATTGCATAACTTGAAATGGACAGCCAGAGAGCGTATTAGCTATCTAGTTAGTTTGCTACCTGGATAGTTAGCTACCCGCATTGCATAACTTGAAAGCTAGATAGCTGGATGTGTAGATAGCTGAATAACTAGATTGCAAGATCGCTAGCTAGATATATAGGCAGCTCTTTGTGGGGTGCGCACCCTCTCTCGCGAGGCCCACAGAGGGAGATCTAGTCATATCTAGGTTTGTAGATAGCTACCTTGCAAGCTAAATTGACAGATAGATCGCTCACGTCGGCTATATTTCTAGATGGCAGGATGACTAGATGGCTAAATTGCTTTCTGGCTGGACGTTTGGAAAGCTAGCTGGCTACATGGGAAATTGATCAGCTGGGAAGCTGACTCGCTGGGTAGATGGCGAGCTGAATAAAGCCAGATGGCTGGGTGATCAGATGGCGAGATGGCTTGATGAGTAGATGGCTAGAAGGCTTGATGGCAGGCTGGCTAGATAGCCAGATAGCTTAGCAGCTAGCTAGATAGATAGATAACTATATGGCTAAATGCCTAGATAGCTAGGTAGCAATAGGAGGTAGGTAGATAGCTAGATTAAATAGCTAGATTCATTGCTACAGAGATAAATGGATAGATAGCTCTATAATTAAATCACTAGATAGCTAGTTAGACTGCTAGCTAGATAGCTGGATAGCTAGATAGGTGGATTGCTCGCCAACAGAATAGATCACTACGTAAATACCTAAATATATGGCTTTAAGAAAATAACTGCAGATGCTGGTACAAATCGATTTATTCACAAAACGCTGGAGTAACTCAGCAGGTCAGGCAGCATCTCGGGAGACAAGGAATGGGTGACGTTTCGGGTCGAGACCCTTCCTCAGACTGATGTCAGGGGGGCGGGACAAAGGAAGGATATAGGTGGAGACAGGAAGATAGAGGGAGATCTGGGAAGGAGGAGGGGAAGGGAGGGACAGAGGAACTATCTAAAGTTGGAGAAGTCGACGTTCATATCGCCGGGCTGCAAACTACCCAGGCGAAATATGAGGTGCTGTTCCTCCAATTTCCGGTGGGCCTCGCTATGGCTCTGGAGGAGGCGCATGACAGAAAGGTCAGACTGGGAATGGGAGGGGGAGTTAAAGTGCTCGGCCACCGGGAGATCAGTTTTGTTAATGCGGACCGAGCGCAGGTGTTCAGCGAAGCGATCGCTTCCAAGGACCCAAACAGTCGTTCCAGGCGAGGCAGAGGTTCACCTGCACCTCCTCCAACCTCATCAACTCTATTCGCTGTTCCAGGTGTCAACGTCTCTGCATCGGCGAGACCAAGCGCAGGATCGGCGATAGTTTCGCTGAACACCTCCGCTCAGTCCGTCTCAACCAACCCGATTTCCAGGTGGCTCAGCACTTCATTTCCCCCTGCCATTTCCAATCTGACCTTTCCGTACTGGGCCTCCTCCATTGTAAAAGTGAGACCCAGCGCAAATTGGAGGAACAGCAACTCATATTTCGCTTGGGTAGTTTACAACCCAGCGGTATCAACTTTGACATCTCTAACTTCAGATATTCCTTGTTTCCCTCTTGATCCACTCCCCCTTCCCAGTCCCCCCACTATTCTTCCTGTCTCCGTCTATATCCTACCTTTGTCCGGCCCCATCCCCTGACATCAGTCTGAAGAAGGGTCTCGACCCGAAACGACACCCATTCCTTCTCTCCAGAGATGGTGCCTGACCCGCTGAGTTACTCCAGCATTTTGTGTCTACCTTAGCTAGATAGCTAGTCAGGTAGATATATACACAAAATGCTGGAGTAACTCAGCAGGTCAGGCAGCATCTCGGGAGAGAAGGAATGGGTGACTGATGTCGGGGGTGTGACAAAGGAAGGATATAGGTGGAGACAGGAAGATAGAGGGAGATCTGGGAAGGAGGAGGGGAAGGGAGGGACAGAGGAGCTATCTGAAGTTGGAGAAATCGACGTTCATACCACCGGGCTGCAAACTGCCCAGGTGAAATATGAGGTGCTGCTCCTCCAATTTCCGGCGGGCCTCACTATGGCACTGGAGGAGGCCCATGACAGAGAGGTCAGACTGGGAATGGGAGGGGGAGTTAAAGTGCTGGACCACCGGGAGATCAGTTTTGTTAATGCGGACCGAGCGCAGGTGTTCAGCGAAGCGATCGCCGAGCTTGCGCTTGGTTTCGCCGATATAAATAAGTTGACATCTAGAGCAGCGGATGCAATAGATGAGGTTGGAGGAGGTGCAGGTGAACCTCTGTCTCACCTGGAAAGATTGTTTGGGTCCTTTGATGGAGTTGAGGGGGGAGGTAAAGGGGCAGGTGTTGCAGCTCGTGCGGTTGCAAGGGAAAGTGCCCGGGTTTGGGGTGGTTTGGGTAGGAAGGGACGAGTTGACCAGGGAGTTACGGAGGGAACGGTCTCTGCGGAACGCAGAGAGGGGAGGGGATGGGAAGATATGGCCATTGGTGGGGTCCCGTTGTAGGTGACGGAAATGTTGGTGGATGATATGTTTGATCCGCTGGCTGGTGGGGTGGAAGGTGAGAACGAGGTAGATATATAACTATATTGATACAGATCTAAATGGCTAGATAGCCACACAGCTAGATAGCCACAGAGCAAGTTAGCATAGCTAACATGGCATAGCATAGCTAGGCTGATAGCAAGTTATCTGGATAACGCATTTCTGCGCACATTTTCTCATGAAATTTGAAAAAGTTGTGACGTCGTCGTTCAGGTCCATTGTCGAATCCTTGAATAGCGACCAGTGCTAGATAGAACTCTGTGGGCTTGCGGAATCAATGGATTTGGGGAGAAGGCAGGCACAGGTTACTGATTGCGGATGATCAGCCATGATCACAGTGTATGTCGGTGCTGGCTCGAAGGGCCAAAGGGCATCTTCCTGCACCTATTTTCTATGTCTATAGACTCCATGCAATCCCGGAGTCAGTAATGCGTTCATAAGTTCAGACGTCATTTGAGTAAGTCATTCGGCTCACCTAGTTTGTTCCGCCATTCAATCATGGCTGCTCTATCTTTCCCACTCGAACCTAACTCCAACTTTCACATTCTTACTATTCACGAGCCTGTCTATCCCTGCTTTTAAATTATCTGATGACGGCCTCCACATCCGTCTGTGGCAGAATTCCACAGATTCACCACTCTCTGTGTTACTTGCGAGCGGCACATTCCTTGTATGTGTACATACTTGGCCAATAAATTCATTCATTCATTCATTCATTCATTCATTCATTCATTCATTCATTCATTCATTCATTCATTCATTCATTCATTCATTCATTCATTTATTCTTTCATTCATTCATTATCTGACTAGCCTCAGAATAAAAGGACATACTTTTAAAAATGAGATGATGAGGAATTTATTTCGTCAGTAGGTGGGAAATCTTTGGAATTCAGCCACAGACGGCTGTGTAAACCGTCATTGGGTATTTTTAAAGCGAAGATAGACAGGTTGGTCATCCGTAAGAGTTTCGACGGTTATGGGGAGAAGGCAGGAGTTGAGTGGAAAGATAGGTCAGCCATGATTGAATGTCGGAGTAGACTCGATGTGCCAAATATCCTAATTATGCAGCATGACTTATGCACTGAGTGTTATGTTTAACAGTGCACCGCATCATCCACACACAGCGCTGCTCAGTGTATGTACAGTAGCAATATACTGTCACAGCGTCCTCCCGTGTATCAGCAACACACTGTATCATCCACACAGCGCACCTCAGTGGATGTGCAGTAGCAACATACTGTCACAGCGCCCTGCCGTGGATGAACATCAGCAACACACTTGCAGCATCCACACACAGCGCACCTCAGTGGATGTGCAGTGGCAATATATTGTCACAGCGCCCTCCCGTGGATCAGCAACACGCTGCATCATCCACACACAGCGCACCTCAGTGGATGTGCAGTAGCAATATACTGTCACAGCGCCCGCTCGTGGATGAACATCAGCAGCACAGTGCAACACTGAGATACAGCAGCCCTCAATGTTTGCACAATAACAGTACATCGGAGCATCAGCGTTGCTGAAGATGGATCTTAAGGTTCCAGTGTGTAACTCATAGATCGCGGCAGCACGTTTAGAATTCTAAATAAGCCATGTAGAATGATTGCCATATTTGATCGAGGCATTGAATATGATTCAGGAAGGCGATATTCAGATTTAGAAAACTATTCTTCGGCCGGTTTTGCAGTTTTGTGTGCAGTTATGATCGCTCTTGTACAGGAAAGGCGTTTTGGAAAAGGTGCTCGACCCTTACAAGAACATCTCCTGGAGCATATGAACAAGCAGACGTTGGACTGATTTATTTGGAACACCGGAAATCTTGCAGTGACCTGATAGGTCGATATCAAATTATGTGAGGCACAGATAGGATAAACAGTCCCAAGACAGAAATATCAAATATTAGAGGCCACCTCTTTAAGGCAAAAGGGATTAATTTTAAGCGATGTGTGCAGGGAAAGCTGTTTACACAAAGGGCAGTAAGTGCCTGGAACGCAATGCCGCAGGTGGCCATTAGGTCATAAGGGATAGGAATACAATTAGGCCATTCGGCCAATCAAATCTCCGCCATTCAATCATGGCTGATCTCTCTCCATCCTAACCCCATTCTCCTGCCTTCTCCTCAAAACTTCTGAAACCTGGAGTAATCAAGAATCTATCTACCTACGCCTTAAAATATCCACTTACGTGGTCTACACAGCCTTCTGTGACTAAGAATTCCACAGATTTACCACCCTCTGACTTAATAAATTTCTCCTCATCTTGTTCATATCAGCAAGTCTTTTAATTCTGAGGGAATTACCTCTAGTCCTAGACTCTCCCACTAGTGGAACATGCTCTCCATATCCACTCGATCCAAGGCATTCACATATCTGTATGTTTCAATGAGGTCCACACTCATTCTTCTACACTCCAATGAGTGCAGGCCCCCTGTCGACAAACGCTCATCATAGGTTAACCTATTCATTCCAGGGATCATTCTTGTAAACCTCCTCTGGATCCTCTCCAGAGCCAGCACACCCTTCCTCCGATATGATGCCCAGAATTGCTCACAATGTTCCAAATGCGCCCTTCCCAGCGCCTCAACATTATAATCCCTGTTTTTGAATACAAGCCCTCTTGAAATAATATTAGCATAGATTTTACTTTCTTTACTACCGATTCAACTTGCAGATAATTTTTTGGGAATCCTGAACCAGCTCTCCCAAGTCCCTTTGCATTCCGATTAATGGATTATGTCCCCATTTAGAAAGTAGTCTACGCCATTATTCCTCCGAGAAAAATACATTACTCTGCACTTTGCCACACTATATTCTATCTGCCATGTCTCTGCCAACTCCCCCAACATGTCCAACTCCTTCTGCAGTCCCTGCTTTCTCACACTACCTGCCCTTCCACCTATTTTCGTATCATCCGCAAACTTTGCCACAGAGCCTTCAATCCCCTCGTCCAATTCATTAATATAAAACGTGAAGTATCGCGGACCCAGCACTCACCCTTGCGGATCTCCACTATTCACTGCTAGCCAACTAGAAAAAAGCCCCCTTTATTGCCACTCTTTCTCTTCTGCCATCTAGCCAGCCTGCTATCCATGCTAGTATCTGCCCTTTGATACCGTGCGCTCTCATCTTCCTAAGCAGCCAACGTGTGACACCTTCTCAAAGGCTTTCTGAAAATCAAAGTAAACAACATCTACTGTCTCTCCTTTGGCTGTCTTGCTATTTACTTCTTCAAATAATTCCAGCAAATTTATCAAGCACGACCTTCCCTTCACAAAGCCGTGCAAACTTTCGCCTATTTCATCGTGAACTTACAAGTACTCTGTCACTTCATCCTGTATAATGGGCCGTAAAATCTTACCAACCACCCCACTGGTGGTGGACGCAGATACAATAGTGACATTTAAGACAAGTTCAGATTTTCAGGCAATGAAGAGATATGCATTATGAATAGGCAGGTAAGGTTGGTCGTATCATGTTCGGCACAGCCATTGTGGGCCGAAAATCGTGTACTTTGTGTAGGAAAGAACTGCAGATGCTGGTTTAAATCGAAGGTAGACACAACATTTTGGAGTAACTCAGCGGGGCATGCAGCATGTCTGGAGAGAAGGAATGGGTGACGTTTCGGGTCGAGACCCTTCTTTAGACTAATGTCGGAGCGTTCGGCGTGAAAGAGATATAATTTTGTTGGAGATAGTGAGACTGGTGGGTGAACTGGGAAGGAGGAGGGATGGAGAGAAGGGGAAAGCAATAGCTAATTGAAGTTAGATAAGTGAATGTTCATACCGCTGGTATGTTAGCTGCCCAAGCGGAATATGAAGTTGTGTTCCACCAATTTGCGCTGGGCCTCACTCTGAAAATGGAGGATGCCCAGGACAGAAAGTTCAGATTGGGAATGGGGGAGCGGGGGTGAGTTAAAGTGCAGAGCAACCGGGTAATCAGGTAGGACTGTGTGGAGCTGTTCAGCGAAACGATCGTCGAGCTTCCGCTTGGTCTCGCCGATATCACTCCATCAGTACTATCCCACAGTATACCGTTACACCAGTACTACCCTACAGTGCGTCACTCCATCAGTACTATCCCACTGTATACGTTTACACCAGTAGTACCCCACAGTGCATCACTCCATCAGTACTATCCCACTGTATACCATTACAACAGTACTACCCTACAGTGCGTCACTCCATCAGTACTATCCCACTGTATACCATTACACCAGTACTACCCTACAGTGCGTCATTTCATCAGTGCTACCGCACAGTGTCACTCCATCAATTCTATCCCACATTATGTCACAACCACAGTACTACCGCGCAGTGTGTCACCCCGTCAGAACTACCCCAGAATGTGCCATTACTTCAACACTACCCTACGTTAGGTTACTCCATCAATACTACCTCACAGTATGTCACTCCATCAGTACTACATGTTACTCCATTAGTAGTACCCAAGAGCGTGTCACTCTCATCAGTACAACCCCACAGTATGTCATTCCACCATTTCTTCCCGACGGTGTTTCACTCTGTCAGTACCACCTTAAGTATGTAATTTCATCAGTTCTACCCACAGTTTTTCACCCCTTCAATAATACCATCGAATGTGTCACTATATCAGTACTACCCCAAAATATACCAGTCCTTCACTACTACCCCACAGGATGCTAATCCTTAAGCTTTATCGCACAGCGTGTCACTCCATCAGTACTACCATATCGTCGGTTACTCCATCATTACTGCATCACAGCGTGTCATTCATTCAGTACTATCCCATAGAATGCCAATCAGTAATAGCAAATGGATAGTCATTCCATCAGTACTATCCCACAGTGCGTCATTCCATTAGTTCTCCCCCATTGTGTCACTCCATCAGAACTACACTATAATGTATCTTTACATCAGTACTGCCCCATTTAGTTTCACACCATTAATACTATCCGACAGTGTGCCACGACAACAGTACTACCATATCGCTTGTTCCTCCATCAGTACTACCGCACACTGTGTCACTCTATCAGTAATACACCAAAATGTTTTACTCCATCAGTACCTGCCCACAGTTTGTCACTTCACTAGTACTACCCCAAAGTGTATTGTTCCATCTGTACTGCCCACATTGTGTCACTCCATCAATACTACCCCACTGGTCATCACTCCATCAATACAAGCCTACAGTGTGTTAGACGATCATTACTAGAACACACTATGTCACTCCATCAGTACAACCCCAGAGCGTGTCACTTCATTGGTACTACCCCACTATATACCATTCCATCAATAC
Organism: Rhinoraja longicauda; assembly: GCF_053455715.1. Lineage (NCBI taxonomy): Eukaryota > Metazoa > Chordata > Chondrichthyes > Rajiformes > Arhynchobatidae > Rhinoraja > Rhinoraja longicauda. The sequence continues at coordinate 8,747 of NW_027603244.1, forward strand.
ACCCACAGTGTTTTTCAACATCAATACCACTTTGTGTATTATTCCATTAGTACTACCACACAGGGTGGCACTCTATCAGTAATATCCAACGGTGTGTCACTCCATCAGTACTACACAATGAGTCCTTCCATCAGTACTATCCCACAGTGTTTCAATCCACCAGTATTACTCTGGTATATGTCTATCCAACAGTACTACACCGCAGGGTGTCACACAATCAGTACTATCCCACAGTATGCTATTCCATCAGTACTACCTCAATGTGTGTCACTCCACCATCACTACCCACAGTGTGCCACTGCATCGGTAATACAACATAGCTTGTTACTCCATCTGTACTACCCTACACTGTGCCACTCCATCAGTGCCTCCCCATAGACCATCGCACCAACACGAATATCATTAGGGTTATCATTGTATCAGTACTACGCCAGCGTGTGGCACTCCACCAGAACAATCCATTATTACTCCATCAGTACTACCACGCAGCGTGTCACTCCATCAGTACTACCCACAGTGTCAAGCATCAATACTTCCTTGCAGTGTCACTCCATCAGTATTGCCCGCAGTATGTCACACCATCAGCCCTATCTCACTGTATCACTCCATTAGTAATTCCCCACAGTTTCACTCTATTATTATTTCCCCACAATGTCTCACGCCATTAGCACTACCCGATGTTTATCATTCATTCAAGACTATCCCAGTGGGCCACTCCCTAAGTGCTGCCACAAATTGTGTCATTCCATCAGTAATACCAAACAGTGTGTCACTGCATGAGTACTGCAACACAGTTTGTCATCACAATAGTACTACCGCTCAGTGTGTTACTCCGTCGGTGAAACCACACAGAGTCTCACTTCATCAATACAACTCCGTATCGTTACACTACATCGGTACTGCCCCACATCATGTCGTTCCAGTGCAACCATAGAACGTGTCACTCCATCAGTACTCCCCGCAGTTTTTTCTTCCATCAGTACTCCCCAGTGTTTCACACCATCAGGACTACCTCAAATCTGCCATTCCATCCGCATTACCCCACAGTGTGCTAACCCATCGCGGCGACTCCATAGTGTGTAATTCCATCACTATTTCACCACAGTTTTGCATCGCAACAGTACTACCGCAGAGCGTGTCAGTCCATCAGTATTACTGCGTCACTCCAACAGAATGTGCTATTACATCCGTGCTACCCCACAGTGTGTCATTCCATCAATACACCGCCACAGTACGTCATTACACCAGTACTACTCCACAATGTTACACACCATCAGTACAACACTGGAGCGTGTCACTCCATCAGTACTACCCTACAATATGTTATTCCATCAGTACTACACCACAGTGATGCACTCCATCAGTACTGCCTTAAGCTTGTTATTCCATTATGTACAACCACACGGACTCATTCAATTAGTATTACCCAACAGTGTAACCCTCCATCTGTACTGCCCCACCGTCAGTCCTACTTCAGTGTGGAAGTCACAATGTGCAACCCGACAGTACCACCGAACGTTGTGTTAATACTTGGAACTGTCGACATGATATTTGCTGCACGCCAACTCCAGGAAAAATGCCAACAGCAGCTCAGCGACCTGTTCGTGAGCTTCGTCGATCTGACAAAGGCCTTCGACACTGTCAGCAGAGATGGCTTGTGGAAGATAATGCAGAAGTTTGGCTGTCCCAGCAAGTTCATCACGATTGTCCGGCAGTTCCATGACGGCCCGATGGTGAAAGTGCTAGATGATGGAGACGAGTCGGAATCCTTTCCAGTAACAAACGGCGTGAAGCAAGGTTGTGTTCTTGCCCCTACACTCTTCACCATGGTCTTCTCTGCCATGCTGACTGATGACATCCGTGACTGCCAGGATGGAATACACATCAGGTACAGGACTGACAGCAGGCTGTTCAACCTCAGGCGCCTGCAAGCTGTTACAAAGGTGAAGGAGACCATCATCAGAGATTTCTTGTTTGCTGATGACTGGGCCCTCAACGCCAGCACAGTACAGAAGATGCGGCATGAAATGGACTGCTTCTCACAGGCCTGTGGCAACTTTGGTCTCTCCATTAGCACCAAAAAGACTGACGTTATGTACCAGCCCGCGCCTGGAAAGCCCTACGAAGAACCACACATCACGGTGAAGGGGGCAGAATCTACAGGCAGTCGGCAGCTTTACCTATCTGGGTAGTACACTCTCGCGAGTGGTGAACATTGACGCTGAGGTTAACAACAGGATGGCCAAGGCCAGCGCTGCCTTTGGGCGACTCCGTGATAATGTTTGGGAGCGGAGAGGACTCGGCCTTACCACCAAGCTGAAGGTCTACTGTGCAGTGGTACTCACCACACTTCTCTATGCCAGTGAGACTTGGACTGTGTACAGCAGACATGCCAAACAGCTCAACCACTTTTCACTTGAGCTGCCTACGCAGACGCCTTCACATCAGGTGGCAGGACAAAATTCCCGACACAGAGATCTGCGAACGGGCCGGAATCCCCAGAATCCACAACCTCCTACGGAAAGCCCAAGCCAGATGGGCAGGCCATGTCGTCAGAATGCCAGAGAGTCTACTGCCAAAAGAGCTTCTGTATGGAGAACTGTTTCAGGGCAAGTGCTCAGTAGGAGGACAGAAGAAACGGTTTAAGGACTGCCTCAAAGTGTTCCTCAAAGACTTGGACATCAACCTCAGCACTTGGGAGTCTCTTGATCTGGACCGTCCAACCTGGCGTAGCAAGCTCAGCACAGGAGCCCGTGCAGCAGAGAACAGACGCACTGCAGAGGCCCAGAGGAAACTCACCGCGCGCAAGGCCCGGGCTACCTCCACTTCCACTGCAGCACCAATCCACTTGTGTCCTACGTGTGGGCGCGCCTTCCGGGCCCGGATTGGCCACACCAGTCACTTCAGGACCCACAGTCACCAATCCTCCAACTGAAAGAGAAGTCATGGTCATCTTCGAACCCGAAGGACGAACAACAACAACAACAACAACAACAACAACACAGCACATTGTGTCACTACATCAGTACTACCCCCACATTGTGTCACTCCATCAGTGCACTGCACAGTGTGTAACTCCATCAGTACTACTGCGCAGTGTGTCACTTCATCAATACAACTCCAAAGTGAGTCACTCCATCTGTACCAACCCACAGTGTGTTAATCCACCATTACTACCATACATTGTGTTCCACTGCAGTGTCTCACTCCATCAGTAATGCCCCACACCGTGTGACGTCGTCACTAAAACCCACAGTATGCCATTACATCATTACAAACACACATGTTCACACCCTCAAACACAGTCAAACACGCACACATACACACCCGCGCAAGAAGACACACACAATCTCTCAAATGCAATCACAAACAATCAAATATACTCTCACACATTCTCACATACAATCACACGTACACATGCACTCACACTAACAGATATTCACACGCACTAGCACGAAGAGACACGCACACATTCGCACACACTTACACACGAACACATTCTCTGACAACACCATCATATACTCTCCCACACACGCGCACACACACACACACACACTATCAAAGAATTACATACTCAAACACTCTGGCAAACTCACATCCCACATATTCTCTCACATTCTCACAAACAGCCACACACACGCACAGACGCAAACACTGTCCTTCACAAACCCACATGCACTCTCCTACTCAGAGACACTTACTAATGCTCACAAACTCACACGCACATTCACGCACACGCACAGACAGACACACACACACACACACACACACACACAAATATAGGCACTCTTACAAACTCTACCGATCTCTCATACGCAGACCCGCATGCACACGTGCACATTTTGGGATTGAGTGTATCCTTGGATGTTCGCAGCGAGCAGCCAGCACAGCGTGGCCGGGGTGTTAACGATGAGCGGGGCCAAGCCCTTCAGTCGGCCCGGCTCGCCCACCGCGGATGGCGATGAGAGCCGCGCCTCGGGAGCGAGGAGGGAGCCGCGAGGAACCGCAGAGAGCGAGGTGAACCGTCGGAGAGCGAGGAAGGCCGCCGAGAACGACGGGGGCGACCCGCCGTGCGGCGGCAGGGAGCGTTTGTAACTGTCGGCGTCAAAATGTGGCGACACTTTTGTACTGCCTAGGTGAGGTCTGCTACATGATGTTACCGGGTTGTCTGCAAAACTAAGCATTTCACTCTACCTGGGTACGTGATAATAATGTATCGTTGAAATTCCTGCAACCGCATACACTAAAGCATACACACACACACCGACTCATTTGCACAATCTCACACATTCACACTCGCATACACGTGCTGGCACACTCTTGCACGGACTCGCACACTCACACTGTCACACACAATCAATATCCAATGCGAGTCAGGCTGCACCTCTGGAGAAATCTAGTTGAGTTTGTCAGTTTAGTGCAGTTTATTGTCACGTGTACCGAGGTACCGTGAAAATATTTTGTTGCGTGCTACCCAGTCAGTTGAAACAAAATACGTTATTACAATCGAGCCATTTACGGAATATAGATACATGATAAGGGGATAACGTTCAGTGCAAGGTAAAGCCTGCAAAATCCAATCGAGGATAGTCCGTGGATCAGCAAAGAGGTGGATAGTAGTTCAGCACTGCTTTCTGGTTGTGGTGGAATGATTCCGTTGCCTGATAACAGCTGGGAAGACGCTGTCCCTGAAACTGGAGGTGTGCATTTTCACACTTCTATATATTTTGCCTGATGGGACAGAGGAGAAGCAGGAGTGGCAAGGGTGCGACTCGTCCTTGATTATGCTGCTGGCCTTGCCGAGGCAGCGTGGTTTATAAATTGAGTCAATATAACGGAGGTTGGTTTGTGTGATGGTCTGGACAATTCACTGCAATTTCTCGCGTTCTTTATGGAGCTGTTCCCAAACCAAGCTGTGATGCACCTTGATAAAATACTTTCTATGGTGCATCTGCAGATGTTGTTGAGAGTTGTAGAGGGCACGCCGTACTGGCTAAGCCTGCTAAGGACATGGATGGGTGAAGTTTCGGTTCGGGACTTTTCTTCAGACTGATTGTGGTGGGACGGGGGAACAGCAGGACAAAGCGAGTTGAACGATAAGCGGGTGAATACCGTTTTCATTGTCAGGTGCGAGGTAAGGGTTGAGCAGGATGGAATTATAAAGAAAGAGGAAGTAATATCGGTTGAAGATGTGGTGGAGGGGATATATTGGTGCGAATCCGGATGAAGCACGAGGAAGAGCGAGGGGGGAGTGGGAATTTGCACTTAGTTACCTAACATTGGATCATTCAAAGTTCATACCTTTAGGAATTCTCTGCCTGAAAGAATGCAGTGGAGGCCAATTCTCTGAATGCACTCAAGAGAGAGCTAGATAGAGCTCTAAAGGATAGCGGAGTCAGGGGTATGGGGAGAAGGCAGGAACGGGGTAGTGATTGAGAATGATCAGCCATGATCACATTGAATGGCGGTGCGTACAGGCTCGAAGGGCCGAATTGCCTACTCCTGCACCTATTGTCTATTGTTGCAAGGCACCAAGGGCGGAATATGAAGTGGCGTTCTTTCAGTTTGCATGTCGCTTCAGTCTGGCAATGGAGGAAGCAAAGGACAGAAAGGTCAGTGTGGGAAGACGAGTTACCACGGGAAGATCCGGGAGGCCTTGACGGAACGACGGTAAGTGTTCGGCCGAACGGTCGCCGAGTCTCCACTTGACCACGCCGATGCAAAGGAGACCATATCTGGAACACCGCATGCAATAGAAGGGTTTAGATGAGGTGCATGTGAACATCAGCCTCACCTGGAAGGGCTATTGAAGTGTGAGGGAACGGGGTAGAGAGGCATCCCATGGTGGCTAGCCGTTTTAACCGCACTTCGCAAGAAAGGCCTTGGAGAGAGAGGTGAGGGCGAGCAGGAGGAGTGTTGGGGAAAAGAGAGAGACAGATAGGGAGTACGGTGATGAAAGGAAGAGATAGCGGAGAAGACGAAAGAAGAAATGGAGGGAGAGTTAAGTAACAAAGGGAGAGTGGGAACATGAAAAGAGAGCGGAGTTCAGATCGCATTGGTTGGAAAAACGGAGCGATGGAAGGGTCAGATAGATAGAAAGAAACGGAGGGATAAATGCAATGGGAGTGAGAAGGAGGGGGGGTTAGGAGAGAGCGGTTGACAGAGAGATGGCGGCGTCGAGAGGAAGATTAGAGATGGTACGAGAGAGTGATAGTTCAGAGAGAGCGACAGCAGTAAGGATGGAGGGAGAGGGAAAGGGAGGAGGGAGATGTGTTGTATCATTCGCTGTTTTATTTGGGTTTCGGACAATTCTGAAGCCACAATGTTTCTGTTCTCTGAGTGTCGAGAGTCTTTGGGTCGTTCCTGCTCAGAGGTGACGAAGGCAGAGAATGTTATTGTCCCGGCGCAAAAATCAGACCCACTGCAGGCAAGCAAGGAGTGAATGATTACCAGCCTCGCCGGTAGTGTGGTGGTGAGGTTGCAGTCAGTTAAGCCGCGATCATATTGAGTGGTGAAACGGAGTACAGGGGCCATTTTAGTCCGAGGTGATCTGTTGCCCTAGTTCCTCAACCAGTGGACAAACGTCGCCCAGTCCACCTTCAAACTGGGCACCAGAAGCCCTGAGAGGGTCCCTGGAATTTGCGATTGCCTTAGTGAGTTAAGCGGATTGAATGAAATCAGACAAACAACATGAGGCGGAGAGTTGGACCTGATGGAGTTTGAAACAATATCCCCTTTGCTGGAACAATGCCGCTCCCAATTTCCATCCCTCAGTATCGCCACCATTCCCAGTCTTTGGAGTTTCTCAATCAATTCCCTGAATAAATCACGACCTGTCTCAGCAGGGATTTCACTTGGCTGATGTCATCTGTTTGCGAATCATTCCAAATCTCTATTTTTTAACTCTGTTGAAACTTCGCTGTCCCGGTGGAGACGGGAAATGGTATAAAATCTCCGGGAATGTTCTGCCCCAGCATTTCATTCCGAGAAATTACCGGTAGCTCACGGGGATACGTCGCTGGTCAGAGAATATGGCACAACATATTTGGGAATATTTCGCCGTGGAGAAAATCTTGTACGTGATCATTGCTGCCGTTGGAGTCCCTGGTAAGTGAGCAGAACAATTCAAATTTTATAGCTACGTGTGTTATGTGTACTGAGCTGATTCTGAATCTGTTACAATATTTCTAACTGATGATCGTTGTACAAGAACATGTGAAGTATATCAATCCTCTCAGTGAAATATCTTTGAATTAACGCTGTGATTTTTCTCATTTTCAGACAGCCGAAACTAACCCTCTCTTTCTCCCACTGCCGGGACCCACTAGAATGTTGTTCTTGCCTTCAGTGGGACCTTGCCCAGAGTTGTCCCAGTGCTCGGGACAGGCAGCTCTCCGGGACGGTGTGACTGGGAAGGGGTTTACAATGTGAAGTTCACTGTGTCTGAGTTATTGATCAGAGTGAACACCCGCTCCTGTGGACACGTCTCACTGTGGAGTCTGTCACAGTCGGATTCCACCGCCTGTTGGTCAATAATTGGATCGATCTCCGGAACCGGTGGCCGCGGATTTACCGGCGTGTGTTGTTACCGAACTGATGAATTAATCCATTAACGGACCCACTCTGCTGCCGGATCCTAAGTTGTCCCTGCCTTCCCTCTGGAACCCTCCTCGTCTCCATCAGATGCAGAGTTCCAAGAGCCCTGGTTAATTGCGGCCGGTCACGGCTAAGTCTGTGAAACCGGCCCCATCAGAGACTGTGAGCAGGGGTTAACTGTAGACAGGACCATTCCGCCTATTGTAGCGGGCTTTCTGCTCGTTCCCTCCCCGCCCTTTACCCCGCCCGTCGCCTTATCTCTTCTCCCCTGAAGCTGGCAGGCCGGGCACAGTCGGAGCCGGGTCTGACATTGTTAAACCTGCAGCCGCGCACCGACTCCAACACTCCTGATCTCCAGCTGAAAGTGGAGCCGGTGTTCAGCCCCAGAGACCGTGATCAGTAATGCCCAGTGTCCGTCCCCTTCTCTTTCCGCAGTGAATTTAGTGGCGATTGTGATCCTGTCCCGGGGAAAGTGCGGCCTCTCCACCTGCACCACTCGCTACCTGGTGGCCATGGCAGCGGCCGATCTACTCACCCTGATCACCGAGGGCATTTTGTATCAGATCCGATACCATTACTTTTATTGGAGTGTCCTGTCCCTCACCCCTGTGTGCAGTGTTAACTATGTACTGAAGTATTCAGCTACAGACTGTTCTGTCTGGTTCACCGTCACTTTCACCTTTGATCGCTTTGTCGCCATTTGTTGCCAGAAGCTAAAAACTAAATATTGCACCGGGAAAACTGCGGCTGCGGTTCTCGCAACAGCCGGCGTTCTGCTGTGTCTGAAAAACGTTCCCCGCTACTTCACACTGGAACCCCGGATAATCATCGACAATGTCCCTTGGGGCTGTGACATGGTGGACAGTTATTTCACTGACCCCGGGTGGGTGGCATTTGACTGGTTCGACACGGTTTTAACTCCGCTCCTCCCTTTCGCTGTGATCCTGCTGCTCAACGCTCTGACAGTCCGGCACATTTTAGTGGCCAGTCGGGTCCGTCAGGGGCTGAGGGGTGAGAGCAAGGGGGAGAAGCGCAGTGACCCGGAGATGGAGAGCAGGAGGAGGTCTGTGGTTTTACTCTTCACCATCTCCGGCAGCTTCATCCTCCTGTGGCTGACGTTTGTTGTAAACTTCGTCTATTATCAGATCACAGGGACTGGGAATGATATGAATGATTCCCAACGGATCTTTCACAACGTCGGGTCTTTGCTGAGGAATCTCAGCTGCTGCACCAACACATTTATTTACGCGGCGACCCAGTCCAAGTTCAGGGAGCAGGTGAAGAGCGCGGTGAAATATCCGCTCACCTCAGCGCTGCGGCTCATTAATAAACCCTCGCCCTGAGCGCATCCCAGAGGGCGGCCGCAGTCTCTCCGCTCCGGGCTCCGGCTCCTCACATTCACCGCCGCATCTTCCAGCTGTCAGTCCCGGGCGGATGATCCCATCGCCGGCCCCGCTCCAGGACCCCCAGCCCCTCACATCCACCCAATCAAAGACGCAGATTAAGCAGAAAAAATAGCACCATTGACTGTCATATATATTGATCATTTTTAATGACAGTCCCTGATCATTGAAGTGTTTATTTCAGTTTCTACCTCCTCATTCTCACCCTCCCGCCCTCCGCACTGGGGACCGGTCAGGGGTAGGGTGCGTGGGCCTCCGCCCCCCTCTCTCCCCCTCTCCCTCTCTCTTCCGTCTCTCTCTCTCTCCCTCTCCCCCCCCCTCTCTCTCTCTCTCTCTCTCTCTCTCTCTCTCTCTCTCTCTCTCTCTCCCTTCCCCCACTCCCCCTCCCTTTCCCTCTCCCCCTCTCTCGCTCTCTACCCCGCTCTCTCTCTCCCTCTATCCCTCCCTCCCTCTCTCTCGCTCCCTCTCTCTCTCTCTCTCCCTCTCTCTCTCTCACGCACCCTCCCCTCTCTCCCTCTCTTTCTTATCTCTCTCCCTCTCTCTCGTTCTCTCCCCCTCCCTCTTTCCCTCTCTCTCTCTCTCTCTCCCTCCCCCTTTCTCCCCGTCTCTCCCCCTCCCTCCATCACTGTCTCACTCTCTCTCCCCCTCTCTCTCCCTCTCTCTCCCCCCTCTCACTCTCCCCCTCTCTCTTCCGTCTCTC
>NW_027603245.1:0-18439 GCF_053455715.1 Rhinoraja longicauda
AGTTGCTACATATTCCAAAATGCAGATTGTATTAGATTAAGTTAAGAATCCTACATAAAGAAATATTTTGTGCTCCATGATCGATGGATGGATGCTGACACTGCCCCTGTCTCTCTCTTTCCCTCTCTCTCTCTCTCTCTCTCTCTCTCTCTCTCACACACACACACACACACACACACACTGTCTCTCTCTCTCACACACACACACTCTCTCTCTCTCTCTCCCTCTCTCCCCTCTCTCTCTCTCTCTCTCTCTCTCTCTCTCTCTCTCTCTCTCTCTCTCTCTCTCTCTCTCTCACTCTCTCTCTCTCTCTCTCTCTCTCTCTCTCTCTCTCTCTCTCTCTCTCTCTCTCTCTCTCTCTCTCTCTCTCTCTCTCTCTCTCTTCTTTCTCCCCACTCTCCACTTGATAAAATGACATTTGCAATGAACAATTTAACTAGACTGACATTTGATAACCGTCTGATGAAGTGAAATACGCTCTCCCTCCCCAAACATGTGCCTGACATTTGTGGCAGGTGCAGCACTAACAAATAAACTGCTTTTAACCCGCCTGACTTCTGTTTGGATATTTAGTTCCCACTAAACTCTAGCCTTGAAGTCAGAGGAATTAAACATCAACAAGTGGCCACGTTGCTCAAAGATGCAGATTAAGCAGAAAAATAACACCATTGCCTGTCATATGTATTGATCATTTTTAATGACAGTCCCTGATCATTGAAGTGTTTATTTCAGTTTCTACCCCCTCATTCTCCCCCCTGCACTTTATAATAAACTTACAATAATAAATTAAACCTAACAAATATTTGATCCCCCCTCTCCCCCTCTCTCTCTCTCCTACTCTCTCCCATTTCTCCCTCTCTCTGCCCTCTCTCTCTGCCCTCTCTCTCTGCCCTCTCTCTCACTCTCTCTCACTCCGCCTCCACTCTCTCTCCCCCTCTCTTACTGCCCTCTCTCTTCCACCTCTCTTTCGGTGCCCTGTCTCCCTCCCATCTCTCCCCTCTCGCTCTCACACCTCTCTCTTCCTCGTCCCTCTCCCCTCAACTCTCTCCCCCTCTTATTCCCCTCTCCCACTCTCCCCCCTCCCCCTGTCCTGAAACACCACCACCTATTCAGTGTAGATGTTGACCATCATGGGGACTGGACTCTGGATAAGGGGTGGGGTGGGGGATGGTGATATTTCGTGGTTACGGGAGTAAACGACCCTTTCTGTTGTCCTCTGGTGGGAACAGGAGGCAAAAGTCGGACATCTTGAAACAGGCCGAAAACTCGCCCTCCTCTACCTGTTTCACCTTTTCCCTTTTTATTTCAGATGCAGCACGGAAACAGGCCATTCAGCCCACCGAGTCCGTTCCGACCAGCGATCGCCCGTTCACAGATTTATTAATTTAGAGATATAGCGCAGAAACTAAACTAATATACCAAACATTCCACACCCTCTCTCTCTCCCCTTCTCTCTCTCACACACTCACCCCATCTCCCTCTCATCCCTTTTGACTAAATATACTAAACTAAATTAAACTATATTAATATTTGATACCCTGCCCCCCTCCACTTTATAATAAAATTTACAATATATTAAGCTAATATTTGTTATCCCCTCTCTCCCCCTCCCCCTCCCTATCTCTCCCTCTCCCTCTCTCTCTCCTCTTTCTCTCCCCCCTCCACTGTATAAGAAAACATTAAAAATAATAAATTAAACAACTAATATTTGATACCCCTCTCCCCCCTCTTTCTACCCTATCACTCTCCCTCTCCACCCTTTCTCTCTCTTTCTCTCTCCCCTCTCTCTCACCCTCTCTCAATCTTTCTCTCACCCTCTCTCTCTCACCCCCTCTCTCTTTCGCCTTTTTATCTCCCCCCCCCTGTGATATCACAGTCAGTGAAAATGGTGAGCAAGAATTAAAGCAGGAACTTTTTCAGATTGGAAAGTGAGCTGAGAAATAGCAAATGGTGTTTGTTGCAGGTAAGTGTGAGGTTTAAATTTTGGGAAGTCAGACCAGGGCATGATCTTCACCGTGAATGATAGTTCGCTGGGGAGTGTTGTAGAGCAGAGGGATCGCAGAACAAAAGTACATAGTTGCAAAAAAAGGGACGTAACAGGGGGATAGGGTGGTGGAGAAGGTTTTTTTTGGCCCACTGTCTTCATCAGCCAGTGAATAAAATTTAAAAGTTGGAAAGTTATGTTCAGTTGGACAAGACGTTAGTGAGGACGCACTTGGAGTAATGTGCATATTTTTAGCCACCGTGTTTGGGCAATATGCCACTAATTTGTAAAGAGCGCTGAATATATTATCGAACAAGTTGCCCGGAGACAAGGTTCGGAGCTCGAGGGAAAGGCTGGACACGCCAGGACTTTATTCCATGGAGCTCAGTAGAGAGAGCAGTGATCTCATGGAGGTGCACAGTATCATAGGGAGTGCCATAGTAATAACACTACGACACTTGGACAGGTACATGAGGACACTGGTTAGTGGCCAATTAGTGGGCAATCAGGAGATGAGTGGGCAAAATTAGAGCACGTAGTATAGGGGGCAGTGTATTGACATGGATAGAAAATTGGTTGGCAGATAGGAAACAAAGAGTAGGAATTAATGGGTCCCTTTCGCAATGGCAGGCAGTGACTAATGGGGTACCGCAAGGCTCGGTTCTGGGACCGCAGCCATTTACAATCAATATATAGATGATTTTGATGAAGGAATAAAAAGTAACATAAGCAGATTTGCAGATGACACAAAGCTGGGTGGCATGATGAACTGTGAAAAAGATGCTATGAGGATGCAGGGTGACTTGTATAGGTTGGGTGAGTGGGCAGATGCAGTGTAATGTGGATAAATGGGAGGTTATCCACTTTGGTGGCAAGAACAAGAAGGCAGATTATTATCTGAATGGTGTCCGATTATGATAAGGGGAAGTGCAACAAGACCTGGGAATCCTTGTAGATCAGTCACTAAAAGTAAGCATGCAGATATGGCAGGCAGTGAAGAAAGCTAATGGCATGTTAGCCTTCGCAACGAGAGGATTTGAGTACAGGAGCAAAGAGATCCTTCTGCAGTTGTACAGGGCCCTGGTGAGACCACATCTGAGGTATTGTGTGCACATTTGGTCTCCCAATTTGTGGAAGGACATTCTTGCCATTGATGGAATGCAGCGCAGGTTCACGAGGTTAATTCGCAGGATGGCGGGACTGTCATATGATGAAAGAATGGAGCGACTGGGCTTGTGTTCACTGGAGTTTAGAAGGATGAGAGGGGATCTTATAGAAACAGATACAATTATTAAGGGATGCAGGAAACATGTTTCCGATGTTGGGGGAGTCCAGAACCAGGTGCCACAGTTTAAGAATCTGGGGTTGGCCATTTAGTACTGAAATGAGGAAAAACTCTTTCACCCAGAGAGTTGTGAAGTAGTGAAATTCTCAGAAAGGCCAGACTGTGAGTGGGAGGGGGAGTTGAAGTGCTCAGCCACCGGGTCTGACCTTTCTGTCATGGGCCTCCTCCAGTGCCATAGTGAGGCCCACCGGAAATTGGAGAAACAGAACCTCATATTTCGCTTGGGCAGCTTGCAGCCCAGCGGTATGAACATTGAAATCTCCAACTTTAGACAGTTCCTCTGTCTCTCTCCTATTTCCCCCCTCCACTTCCCAGTTCTCCCACTGTCTTTCTGTCTCCACCTATATCCTTTCTTTGTCCCGCCCCCCTGACATCAGTCTGTAGAAGGGTCTCGACCCGAAGCGTCACCTATTCCCGCGCGGACTAATGTGGCACACTCTCTCCCCTTTCACTCTCCCCTTCTCTCTCTCACACTCACCCCATCTCTCTCTCTCTCTCTCTCCTCTCCTTTGACTAAATAAACTAAACTAAATTAAAGAGCTCTAGGGGCGAGCGGAAGCTAGGAATATGGGGAGAAGCAGGCACAGGTTACTGATTGTGGATGATCTGCCATGATCACGTAGGGACAAATGGCCTCCTGCGCCTATATTCTACGTTTCTATGTCTCTAAACTAAAAATAATCTCTCCCCTTTCTCTCCCCCCTCACAATAATCAATTAATTCACAATAATAAACTAAACTAATATTTGATATTCTTTCTCGCATTCTATTTTATAATAAATTCAACAATAAACTAAACTAATATTTGTTACCCACTCTCTCTCCCTCCCCTTCCTCCCCCTCACTCTCTCTCCCCTCTTTCTCTACTTCTCTTTCCCTCCCCCCCATTTTATAAGACTACATTTACAACAATCAATTAAACTAAACTAATATTTGATACCAACTTCCCGCTCCCTCTCTCCCCACTCTCCCCTCCCCTCCCTCTCCCGACCTCTCCTATCTCTCCCCTCTCTCTGCCCTCTCCCTCTCTCCTTTTTCTCCCCAGTCTCTCTCTCTTCCCCAGTCTCTCCACCTCTCCCTCCCCCTCTCTCTTTCTTCCCCTCGACCCATTTCTCTCTCTCTCCTCTCTTTTGACTAAATAAAATAAACTGTTAAAATAAAAACTAAACTCTCCCCTCTCTTCCTCCTCTCTCTCCCCCTCTCTCTCCCTCTCCCTTTCTCCCCCTCTCGCTTCCCACTCTATCTCACCTCTCTCTCAATTCCCCCTCTCTCTCCTCTCTTTCACTCTTCGTCCTCTTTCTCTCACCACCCTCTCTCCCTTCCTTCAGTCTCTCCCCGTCTCTCTTTCTCCTCTCTCTCCCCCTCTCCACTTCATTTTCATGAATTTACAATTATAAACTAAACTAATATTTGATACCATGACCCCCCCCCCCTCGACTTGAGAACCAAATTTACAATATATTAAGCTAATAATTATTACCCCCTCTCTCTCCCTCTCCTTCCCTCCCCGCCCTCTCTCTCTCTCCCTTCTCTCTCTCCCTCTTTCTCTCCCCCGTGCACTATATAAGAATACATTTAAAAGTCACAGCGTCATGGAGTCGTGCAGCACGGAAATATCCGGCCCAACTCGCCCACTCCAATGCAACTTGCCCCTTCTATCCCAGTCCCACCTGCCCTCGTTTGCCCCATATCCCTCTCAACCCGTCCCATCCACGTACATGTCTAAATGTGTCTTAAACGTTGCACCAGTACATGCCTCTGACAGCCCGTTCTATACACCCACGAGGGTGTGTACGAAGACATTCTGTGCGAGACTTGTAGCCAATGTCTGACTTTCCTCAGATAAGCATAGACACAAAATAAACCAGCTCGGAGTTCAGAGGCGGTTCCATCTAACAAGTCGGTTCATTAAAGGCCTTATCGACGCACAAAGGGAAACACTCTATGGAGACCCACCTCTCTCTCTCCTCTCCTGTACTCTCTCCCCCTCTCCTCCCTCTCTCCGCTCCCCCCTCTCCCCCATACCCCCTCTCTGTAACACAAAGCTCTCTCTCTCTCCCCTCTCTAATTCTACTATCAGTTATGACCTTATGACAAACAAGGGGAGTATTGGGGAGTGGAGGAGGTGTGTGGGAGAGACAGGGGTAGTATGGGAATGAGAAGAGTGGTAAGAGACAGTGCGGTGGAGCATTGGGAGAGATAGGGGGAGTGTGGGGAATGTGAGGGGTAGGAGTGTGTGTAGAGAGGGGCATGTGCGTGGGGAGAGAGATGGAGAGGCATGTGGGGGAGAGAGGAGGAGGAGTGTGGGGAAAAGAATGGGAGGAGTGGTGAGTGTGTGGGGAGAATGTAGGAGTGTGGGGAAGGAGAGTGGGAGGAGAGTGGGGAGAGAGGGGGTGCGGAGAGAGAGGGGGATGTGTATGGGGAGAGAGATTGGAGGAGTGTGGCAAGACAGATGGGAGAGTGGGAGAGAGTGGGTTGGAGTGTGGAGAGGGGGGAGGAGGTGGAAAGCAGAATCGGAAAAGTGGGGAGAGAGAGAGGACAGAGAACGGGAGGAGGGAGAGAGAGAGAGAAAGAGAGAGTGAGGTGTGTTGGGAGAGACGCATAATGTGTTATTCTTTCAATCGTATCTAGCAGAAAGTTATTGACTCATTATCACCGCTGCCTATTAAAGTGAAAATAACAAATAAATACGTCTGCACCCGCCAACATGGATAGAACAACAAGATGCAGTGAGAGCTCATTATCGATGAGATTAATTACTGAAATTGTCACTGCTTATCCAGACCTACCTCTGACCACACTGATAATGTCACTGCTTATCCAGACCCATCACTGACCACACTGATAATGTCACTGCTTATCCAGACCCATCACTGACCACACTGATAATATCACTGCTTATCCGGACCTTTGACAAAGTCTCCCATGGTAGACCGATCCAGGAGGTGAAGGCAGTTAACAGTGACTTGGTCGCATGAATTCAAAACTGTCTGAATGATAGAAAAAAGAGGGTTGTGGTGGAAGGGCAATATTCAGGCTGGAGGTCTGTGACCAGTAGTGATATAGAGGGATCTGTGCTGGGACCTCTACTGTTTGTGATACACATAAATGACTTGGGCGTGAATATACACGGGTTGCTTTGTAAGTTTGCGGATGACACCAAGATTTCTGGGGTTGTGGAATGTGAGGGAGGCTGTCTCAGTATTCAGTGGCGTATAGATCAAGTAGGGAGATGGGACGTGTGGGGGAAATCACAGATGCAAATTATTCTGAGCAAGTGTGACATGTTGGGTGGTCAAATGTGAGTGCAAAATATACAATTAAAGGCATGACCCTTAACAGCAGTGATGTATAAAAGTATCTTGCGATCCAGGTTCACAGCTCTCTGAAGGTGATAACGGCAGTGGACAGTTATAAAGAGGCATATGGTACAGTTTCGTTCATTGGTCAAGGAGTGGTGGTCTGTCTCAGGGATTGGTGCTGCGCTCATTGTTGTTTGTCATCTGTGTCAATGAGTTGCCTGAGAATGTAAGGGACTAATGTAAAAGTTTGCAGTTGACACTAAAGTAGGCGTTGAAAATGGTTGGCAAGGATTAAGGAGGAACTTTTTCAAATTGGAAAGTGGCCTGAGAGGCATCGCTCCCCATGAAACAAGGCAACCTTTGTCTGAAATCTGCGTCAGGGACAGCACTAACATACAAAATGCTTTTCAATAGCCCTTGGATATTTTATTACCACATAACTCGAGCCTTGAAATCAGGGGAATTAAACATAAATAGATAGCCATATTTCTCAAAAATGCAGATTAAGCAGAAAACATTATAATTGCCTGTCTCATACATTGGTCATTTTTAATAACAGTCCCTGTTCATTGAAGTGTTTATTTCAGTTTCTATGAGTGCCAGGTTTGCACTGCACGATGGGAGATATGCTCTCTTGAATTACATGATAAATAAGCACATAATTGAAGTCTGTGTGTGTGGCAGCTTTCTCTGTGCCGCTGTGTGGACAGCCCAGACGGATGAGTTGGTCATTTACTCTCAGGCCGACCATGCTGTCTGGTCTGTGAGTTTGAATTGGCATCTACCTGTCACCTGGTCTGAAGTAGTTCACTACAAAATAAACTGCAGATTGAACAGAGCCACAGATAATGTTCACCGGCTGGAACTAATATTCAGACCAGGTGACCAGTGAACTACTTCAGACCAGGTGACCATCTTGCACGCTGCTCAGATATATTTTCACCAGTGACAACGTTGACAACATTTGCCTCGTGCTGATTGGTACGGACACCTCTGAACTCACTGATGGTTTCACTTCCCATCTGTGTATGATTCTGAACGCATTTGAGCTACAAATGAATACCCACATACAGAAAAATCAAGACTTAACTGTTCCTCCAAGTGCAGCGCTCTCCTCGGTTGTACTTCAAATATCTGCGAGGCCCTTTTGTGTAGTTCTGGTCACCATATTATAGATATGATGTCCTGTTGCCAGAGACAGTGCGGAACAAATTCACCAGGATGTTATCTGGAATGGACAGCATTAGTTTGCAGACAGAATCAATTGGGTGGGATTGGTCTCCTTGTAGCGCAGGAGGATGAGGGGTGATCTTATAGACGTGTTTTAGACCATGAAAGGAATAGATGGAGTGGATGCTCGGATTTCCCTGCCCTGAATAGGCGAATCGAGGTCCAGAGGACATACGTTTAAGTGGAAGGGAAAACCATTGAATAGGAATCTGAGGTGTAACTTTTTCACACAATGGGTGGTGGATGTATGGAACAAACTGCCAGATGAGGAATTTGAGGCACGGACTATCCCAAGATTTATGAAATAGTTAGACAGGTTGGGTACATGAATAGGACAGGTATGGTGGGATATGGACCAAATGCAGACAGGTGGAACTAGTGTAGATGGGGCCTGATGGCTGGTGTGGGCAAGTTGGGCTGAAGGGCCTGATTCCACACCATATCACTCTATGACTCTATGAGTACAGGGCTGAACTGCCTCCTCTGGCACATCGTTCCACACACCCACCACCCTTTGTTTATTTTATTTTTTATTTATTTTAAAATATTTTAATTTTTTTTTTTATTTTAAATTATTTTTTTATTTTTGTATTCTTTTTTTTTTTTTTTGGTTTTTTTTTTTTTTTGGGGGTTTTTTTTTTTGTAAGTATTTTTATTATTTATTTTAAAAATTATTTTTTTTGTTTTTTTTAAGTTGTTTTTGATTTTTTTTTTTAATTTATTTTTTTTAACATTTTTTTTTTTTTTTTATTTTTTTTTTTATTGTTTATTTTTTTTTATTTTATTTTTATATATATGTATTTTTTTTTTTTTTAATTTTTTATTTTTTTACTTTTTTTTTTTTTTTTATATATTTTTTTTTTTTTTAATTTTTTTTTACTATTTTTTTTTTTATATTTTTTTTAGTTTTTTGTTTTTTTTTTTTTTTTTTTTTTTTTTTTTATTTTTTTTTTTATGTTGATTTTTTATTTTTTTTTTTTTGCTTTTTTTTAGCTTTTTTTTTTTTTTTATTTTTTTATTTTTGTTAAATATAGTTGAGAGAGAATTTATCGACGCGCTACATTGGTGACCTCGACGGTCCCATTCATTAGGATGGACAGAAAAGCAGAATCCGACCGCCCGTCCGGCTCGCAGGCCGACCATGCCCCAGCTGTCGACGCGGTAGGAATCTGGCCGGCCACCGCAGGGACTATTGGTAGCCGGCCCCGGGCATTTTCCGGAAATGTGCACGGCTGGCGGCATTGTCGGGCTGCCGCACCCCAGCGCTGGTGGTAATAACACCAGTACCTCTTGCTGGTGCTGGCTGGAGCCTGCTGGTGTGGGACTGCAGGTGCACGACCCGCAATGGCCACCGGGGGCGATCTCGCAGGCCTCCGGGACGTAGCTGTCACTCCTTCCACAGCTCCCACGCCCGACCGGAGAAAATCGGGCGCTTCTCGAGTGACGTTTAGCGCACTGACGTCATCACGGCGCGCCGCCCACAGCGCGTCCGCGCGCCTGCCGAGGGCCCGGGTGTCTGCAAAGGAGGCGTCGGAGAGCTGCAGGCGAATGTCGGCCGACAGCAGGTGCAGGTACGTATATTCAGACATATGGCGTCCGCACGGTCCACATCGTTTTCGGCGCCAGTCATTTTACGTGGCTGTTTACGATCGCCGACGTCTCCCAGCCGTTGCTCGGGGCCGACTTTCTGCGGGCTCATTCTCTCCTCGTGGACGTCAGGCAGCAGCGCTTGGTCCACTCCGCCACGATGGAGCCCATCGCGTTGCGGCTGAATGACCCCATTATACGCCCGCTGTCGTCCGTGGACTCCCATTTCGCTCGGGTGCTGGCGGACTTTCCGGATATTATGGCCCCGCAATTCCGGTCGTCGACCCCCAAGCATGGGGTGTACCATTATATCACAACTACCGGCCCACCCCTCCATGCACGAGCACGCCGACTCCCGCCTGAGAAACTACGCCTGGCACGACAGGAGTTCCGCACGATGGAGTCCTTGGGGATCGTCCGCCCTTCCAACAGCCCATGGGCATCTCCACTCCACATGGTCCCCAAGGCAAACGGGGGCTGGAGGCCTTGCGGGGATTATCGGCGGCTGAACGTCGCTACCGCCGAGGACCGATACCCCGTGCCCCACATCCAGGATTTCAACGCCCATTTGGCTGGGGCCACGATATTTTCAAAGGTGGATCTGGTGCGAGGTTACAACCAGATCCCGGTCCACCCGGAGGATGTACCCAAGACGGCAATCATCACGCCGTTCGGACTCTACGAGTTCGTACGGATGCCGTTCGGCCTCAAGAACGCCGCGCAGTCATTTCAGCGGTTAATGAACGGCGTGTGTCGCGGGCTGGATTTCCTATTTGTCTACCTTGACGACATGTTGGTAGACAGCCGCTCGCGGCAGGAGCACTGTGCCCACCTCCGGCAGCTTTTCCAGTGGCTCAGCGAACACGGGTTGGCCATAAACCTCGCCAAGTGCCGCTTTGGCGTGGCCACAATCGACTTTCTCGGCCACCGTGTGTCCTCGCAAGGAGCGGTTCCCCTGCCGGACAAAGTAGACGCCATCCGCCGGTTTCCCCGTCCGTCCTCGGTGCGTGGCCTGCAGGAGTTCGTCGGCATGGTGGCATTTTATCACCGGTTCCTGCCATCCGCGGCCCACATCATGCGGCCGCTATACGAGCTGCTGGCGGGCAAGCGTAAGACCGTCGTGTGGACCGACGAGGCCGTAACAGCCTTTGACGGCGCGAAGGAGGCCCTGGCTCGGGCTGTGCTGCTTGTTCACCCACGGGAGGATGCCCCGACAGCCCTTACGGTGGACGCCTCAGAGTTGGCGGTTGGTGCCGTACTGGAGCAACTCACGGACGGGGGTTGGCGCCCCCTGGCCTTCTTCAGCCGGCACCTCGACAACGCCCAGAAGAAGTACAGCGCTTTCGACCGCGAGCTCCTTGCCCTGTACCTGGCCGTTCGTCGCTTCCGCTATTTTCTGGAGGGCCGCCCGTTCACCGCTTACACGGACCACAAGCCGCTCACTTTCGCCCTGGCAAAGGTCTCCGACCCATGGTCCGCCCGACAGCAGCGCCAGTTGGCCTACATATCAGAATTCACCACCTCCATCCGCTTTATCGAGGGGAAGGAAAACCGGGTGGCCGACGCATTGTCTCGCCCCGCCATCAATGCCGTGTTAGAAGTGGCACCCGACATTGATTATTCTGCCCTGGCGGAGGCCCAACTAACGGACGGGGAGATGCCCGCCTACCGGACTGCCATCTCTGGCCTCCGCCTTGAGGATGTTCCCCTCGGCCCCGGAGCGACGACGATACTTTGCGATGTGTCGGCAGGTCAGCCGCGCCCCATCGTCCCGGCCGCGTGGCGCAGGAGGGTGTTCGACATGGTCCACGGGCTGGCTCACCCATCCATCCGGGCAACGATCTCATTGGTAGCTGCGCGGTTCATGTGGCATGGTCTGCGCAAGCAGGTTGGCCAATGGGCCCGCACCTGCATTCCGTGCCAGACGTCAAAAATTCAACGCCACGTCCGGGCGCCACTCCAAGGGATCGGTCTACCCTGCCGCCGTTTCGACCACCTGCACGTGGACATTGTGGGCCCGCTCCCGCCGTCCCGGGGCATCACCCACCTCTTCACGGTGGTGGACCGCTTCACGCGGTGGCCGGAGGCCATACCACTGGCTGATACGTCTACAGCCACATGCGCTCGTGCGTTGGCCGCGCACTGGATTGCTCGCTTTGGTGTGCCGGTGGTCATCTCATCGGACCGGGGGCCACAGTTCACCTCCGAGCTGTGGTCGGCCATGTCCCACCTGTTGGGCGTGCGGCTGCACCACACCACGGCCTATCACCCGCAGGCAAACGGCTTGGTGGAGAGGTTCCACCGGCAGCTGAAGGCAGCGCTGAAGGCGCGACTCGCCGGCCCCGACTGGATGGACGAGCTACCATGGGTTTTGCTGGGCATCCGGACTGCCCCCAAGGAAGACCTGGCTTCATCCTCAGCGGAGCTCGTCTACGGGTCTCCGCTCACGGTGCTCGGGGAGTTCGTGCCCTCGTTGCCGGGGCGAGAGGAACCGCCTTCATCCACCCTACATCGCCTCCGAGAGCGAGTTGGCAAGCTCGCACCCGTGCCGACGTCCCGCCATGGGACATTCCGCCCTTACGTGCCATCGGCCCTCCAGGACTGCGCCTTTGTGTTCCTGCGCCGTGACGCCCACCAGGCGCCACTCCAGAGGCCGTATGAAGGCCCGTACCGGGTGCTGGAGCACGGACAGACAACCTTTGTTTTGGACATGGGGGGCCGGCCGGAGGCCGTGTCAATTGACCGCCTGAAGCCGGCCCACTTAGACATCGACCAACCGGTACGGGTGGCCCAGCCTCGGCCACGAGGTCGCCCCCCTTTGCGGGTCCCACCGCCTGTCCCTCCAACTGTGCCTCCGCCGGCCCCTCTGTCGACCGATTACCGTACGCGGTCCGGTCGGGTTGTGCGACCACCAGTGCGTTTCGTGCCTCCGGATCTGGGGGGGGGTACTGTGGCGGCTCCCAAGGGTCGGGCCATACTACTACCGACCCCTCGGCACGGGAATGGACCAGTCCCGGGAGGCGGTCCTGGACTCAGGTATATAAGGACAAGGTTTGGGCGCCAAGCCATTCCGGCAGACTAGACCCGTCTGAGACCCACGATACAATAAATATACCTTCCCGAAATACCTGGCTCCTTGCCTTTATCGACGCGCTACAACGGCAACATAACCTCCGAATATCTATACACAATGCTCTGACCGAAGACGGCCAATGTTACAAAAGCCTTTTTGCCCACACTATCAACCTGTGACGCTACATTCAACACATTGTGTCCATGTCGTCCTAGATCCCTCTGCTCTACAGTTAATTCACCTTTCTGCCTCGGTTGCAGTTCATCGGTACTGACACTTCTGAACTCACTGATGTTTTCACTTCCCATGTGCGTCTGATTGTCAACACACTTGCACTACAGCTGAACATCCAAACAAAGAATAATCAAGACTTAACTGCTCCTCCAAGTGCAGCGCTCTCCTCATTTGTACTTCAAATATCTGCGAGGCCCCTTTGTGTATTTCTGGTCACCATATTATATAAATGATGTCCTACTGCCAGAGGCAGTGCGGAACAAATTCAACAGGATGTTATCTGGAATGGACAGCGTTAGTTTGAGGACAGATTTGATCGGGTGGGATTGATCTCATTGGAGCAAGACTGCAGAGGGATGACCTTACTGAGGCCTGTAAAATTATGTCAACTATAGCAGGGTTGAGTAGATGGTCACAGTTATTTCCCAGGCTGGGAGAATCTGAACCCAGAAAAGTTACGTTTAATCGAAAGGGGAGAGATTTAAGGGAATTCTGTCTTCAAAGATGGAGCAATCTTTTCATTTGAGGCGGTGGGGACAGATACCATCTCAGCAAATACACAGCATTTGGACAGCCGTTTGTTTCGGATAGGAATGGAGGGATATGGGACAAATACAGGTGAATGAGATTACCGTAGATAGGCTTCTCGGTCCGCATGGACGAGTCAGGGCGAACGGCCTGTTTCCCTGCTGTTCCCATGACTGGAATAACCGGTTCTGTCATTTCTAATGTGCTCTGTCATCGGCCTCCCCAACACTGACTGCACAACAGTGGCGATATTGTATTGGGTGGTGGTGTCACCAACAACGGAGGCACGTTGTTCATCTCCCTCACAAGTGTCCAACAGGTGCTTCACTCTCCTCAAACTAAACTCTAGCCTGGAAATCCGAGGAATTAAACGCCAATAGGTGTCGAATTTTCTCAAACCTGCAGTTTAAACAACAACACGATATAACTGCCTGTCATATACGTTGGTCGTTTTAATATGTCTCTAATCATTGAAGTGTTTCTTTCCGTTTCTATGTGTGCCAAATATATACAGCAGGAAGGGAGAAACGCTCTCTTGTATTAATTAATAAATAGGCACAGAAATACAGACTGAGCTCTCTTGAATTAACTGGAATTTAGGATGAGAGGTGATCTTGACGAAACATATAGAATTCTGAAGAAGGGTCTCCACCCATTCCTTCTCCCAAGAGATGCTGCCTGTCCCGCTGAGTTACTCCAGTTTTTTGTGTCTATCTTCTGTTGAAACCAGCATCTGCAGTTCCTTCTTACACATATACAATTCTTAAGGGATTGGAAAGGCTAGATACAGGAAAAATGTTCCCGATGTTGTGGGAGTCCAGAACAGGGATCACAGTTTGCGAATAAGCGGTAGCTCAATTATTACTGAGATGAGGAAAAACTGAACTGTCGTCGGCCTCCCCAGTTGAGATGAATTGTGAATCTGTGGAATCTGAGGGGTAATGTTTCACATAAATCGTGGTGGGTGTGTGGAACGAGCTGCCAGAGGAGCTAGTTCAAACCTGTACTCATAGAGTCATAGAGTGATATGGTGTGGAAACAGGCCCTTCGGCCCAACTTGCCCACTACAGCCAAAATGCCACATCTACTCTAGTCCCACCTGTCTGCATTTGGTCCATTTCCCACCAAACCTGTCCTATTCATGCACCTGTCTAACTGTTTCATGAATGTTGGGATAGTCCCTGCTTCAAATACCTCCTCTGGCAGTTTGCTCCATTCAGCCAACACCCACTGTGTGAAAATGTTACCCCTCAGATTCCTATTCAATCATTTCTCCTTCACCTTAAACGTATGGCCTCCGGACCTCGATTCTCCTACTCAGGGCAGGAGAAGCTGAGCATCTACCCGATCTATTCCTTTCATGATCTAAAACACGTCTATGAGATCACCCTTCGTCCTCCTGCGCTCCAAGAAGACCAAGCCCACCCAAATGATTCTGTCTTCAAACTAACGGTGTCCATTCCAGATACCATCCTGGTGAATCTGTTCCGAATTGTCTCTGGCAACAGGACATCATATCTATAATATGGTGACCAGAACTACACAAAAAAGGCCTTGCAGATATGTGAAGTACAACTGAGGAGAGCGCTGGAACTTGGAAGAGCAGTTAAGTCTTGATTTTTCTTTATTTGGGTGCTCATTTGTAGTGTAAGTGTGTTCAGAATCAGACACAGATGGGAAGTGAAACATTCAGTGAGTTCAGAGGTGTCCGTACCAATCAGCATGGGGCAAATGTTGTCAAACGTGTCGCTGGTGAAAATATATTTGAGCAGCGTGCGATGGAACTGGTAAGCTGGTTGTTACAGTATGTGAGATGTCCTTGGAATGGATGATACAAAGAACATACCTGTGTGTGACGTCAGTGTGGTCAGTGATGGGTCTGGATAAGCAGTGACATTATCAGTGTGGTCAGTGATGGGTCTGGATAAGCAGCAACATTATCAGTGTGGTCAGTGATGGGTCTGGATAAGCAGTGACATTATCAGTGTGGTCAGTGATGGGTCTGGATAAGCAGCAACATTATCAGTGTGGTCAGTGATGGGTCTGGATAAGAAGTGACATTATCTGTGTGGTCAGTGACGGGTCTGGATAAGCACTGACATTATCAGTCTGGTCACTGATGGGTCTGGATAAGCAGTGACATTATCAGTAATTAATCTCGTCTCTAATGAGCTCTCACTGCATCTTGCTGTTCTATCCACGTTGGCCGGTGCAGACGTTTTTATTTGTTATTTTTATTTTAATAGGCAGTGATTAAAATGAGTAAATAACTTTCTCCGGCATACGAGTGATAGAGTAACACATAATGCGTCTCCCGCAACACTCCTCACTCTCTCTGCCTCTCTCCCTCCCCCTCCGTCCATTTTCTCTCCCCCATATTAATCCCCCCTCTTGCTCCCCAATTTTCCGACCCTTTGACTTCCCACCTCCTCCACTCTCTCCACACTCCTCCCCACTATCTCCCCACACTCCCATCTGTCCTGCCACACTCCAACCTCTCTCCCCACACACATCTACCTCTCTCTCCACACCCCCTCTCTCCCCACTCTCCTCTCACTCTCCACCCCTCACTCTGTATTTCTCCCCACACACTCACCACTCCTCTCATTCTGTGTCCCCACACTCCTCCCCCTCTGTCTACCCCATCCCCCCCCTCTGTCTCCCCACATCCCCCCTCATTCCCCACACACCTCCACCTCTATCTCCTCCCCCTCTCCCCATTCATCCATTCTCTGCCCCATCTCTCTTTCCCCACATACCTCCCCTCTCTCGCCTCACTCCTTCCTCTATATCTACCCTCCCCTTTCTCCGCCACATTCCCCCACTCACTCCCCACTCCTCCACTCTCCCCCCACACTCCTCTTGTACCTCTTTCCCCTGTACCCGTCGCTCTCGCTACATTCACCCCCCACCCTTCTTTCACTCTCCCCCACTCCTCCCCTCCATCCTCACATTCCTCTAACTCGCTCTCCACACTATCCTTCCTCCCTCTCTTTCACACTCCTCTCTCTCCGTATGCCCACTCCCCCCTCTCCCCACAGTCCTCCCCTCTTAATTCCCACATTCCTAATTTCTCTCCACAATCCCCATCCTCCCTCAACACTCCTCCCTCTCTCTCTCACCACACACCTTCCTCTCTCTCACACCCATCTCCTCTCGCTCTCCCCCACTCCCCCCTCCATCCCCACATTCATCCCACTCTCTCCCCACACAATCCTTCCACCCTTTCTCTCACACTCCTCCCTCCCCAGTCCCCTAAAACCCACCTCTCTCCCACAGTCCTCCCCGTCATTCTCCCCACACTCCCCCTCTCTCTCCTCACACTCCCCTCTCGCTCCCCACATTCATCCTGTCTACTCTATCTTCCCACTCCCTGTCTCTCCCCACACTATTCAATTCCTCTCCCCAAACCCCCTCCATTCCCACCCTCCATCCCCTCCCACCACTCATCCCCTTTCTCTCCCCACACACCTCTCTCTCTCTCCACGTTCCTCCCCTCTTCCTCCCCACACTCTTCACTCTCTTTCTCTCTGGATAAGCAGTGACATTATCAGTGTGGTCAGTGATGGGTCTGGATAAGCAGTGACATGATCTCATTAAATCTGCCCCCGATGTTTTACATTTGATATGATGTGAAATAAAGAATTCTTTCTTTTTTGTCTCTTCTGTTTTTATTGTTTTTTCACTGAGAAATATACAAAACAGTACAACACCATCAACATGAATAAAATAAAATAAGAAAAACAACAAAAATAAATAAATAAATGAATTGATAACTAAATAAATCAAGGAGATAAATAGATAAATAAATACATTTGAACAAGACAGTGTGGTACACTTACCAAATAAAATATAATAAAGTAAGAATGATTGGTTATCTAGAGATATTTCAATATTCGCACAAACATATCATCTAGTTCTATACAACACAGTCTTCCAATATCTAGCTCGGCATTTATCCAGTTGGTGTCATGATTGAAATAAACGATCCATTTTTCCGACATCTTCTCAAAGAATCCCTTCCTTTTTAATTCAAATGTTCGATTCTACAGGGGTTGAGGAAGGATATTCTTGCTATTGAGGGCGTGCAGCGTATATTTACTAGGTTAATTCCCGGAATGGCGGGACTGTCATATGTTGAAAGACTGGAGCGACGAGGCTTGTATACACTGGAATTTAGGAGGATGAGAGGGGATATTATCGAAACAAATAAGATTATTAAGGGGTCACAGTTTAAGAATAAAGGGTAGGCCATTTAGAGCGGAGATGATTAAAAACGTTTTCAGAGAGTTGTAAATCTGTGGAATTCTCTGCCTCAGATGGCAGTGGAGGTCAATTCTCTCAATGCATTCAAGAGAGAGCTAGATAGAGCTCTTAAGGATAGCGGAGTCAGGGGGTATGGGGAGAAGGCAGGAACGGGTTACTGATTGAGAATGATCAGCCATGATCACATTGAATGGTGGTACTGGCTCGAACGGCCGAATGGCCTCCTCCTGCACCTATTGCATATTGTTAACTCGTTCAATATCCATAATTAATCTAAACTTTAATGAGCACTAATTCCATCTTGCTGCTCTATCCACGCTGGTAAACACGGCAGCTGAAGATGCGTTAACTTATTATTTTCTTCTTAATTAACAGGTTAGAAATGCTAATTAACTCTCTCCGGCATACATTTGAAAGAATAACACATAATGCTGAAAATTAAAATGCAGCTTCAGATCTGAGAAAGGGGGAGATGGCTAAATGTTCTGTGTACTTCGCCCAGTGGGGAATATTAGTTCCAGCCGGTGAACATTAGCTGTGGCTCTGTTCAATCTGCAGTTTATATTGTGGTGAACCACTTCAGACCAGGTGACAGGTAGATGTTAATTCAAACCCACAGACCAGACAGTAAGGTCGGTCTGAGAGTAAATGACCAACTCATCCGTCTGGGCTGTCCACACAGCGGCACAGAGAAAGCTGCCACACACGCAGACATCATTTATGTGCTTATTTATCAAGCAATTCAAGAGAGCATATCTCCCATCATGCAGTGCAAACCAGGCACTCGTAGAAACTGAAATAAACACTTCAATGATCAGGGACAGTTATTAAAAATGACCAATGTACGTGACAGGCAATTATAATGTTTTCTGCTTAATCTGCACCTTTGA
>NW_027603246.1:0-18427 GCF_053455715.1 Rhinoraja longicauda
TTTCCCTCTCACTACCCTCTCCCTCTCTGTATCTCTCTCCCCTTTGAACAGAATAGAACAGAATAGCTTAATTGTCATTCGTTTTACCGAACGAGATTAAATTGCCAGCAGTCACAGAGCAAAAAAACAAAAAACACAAGACACGCAACCCCAACACAAACATCCATCACAGTGACCCCAAACACCCCCTCACTGTGATGGAAGGCAAAAGAACTTCCTCTCTCTTCCCCCATGCCCCTACCACGGACAGACAGCTCGATCCCTACCGAGGCGACCGACCCGCACAGCCCCCGCAAGGAGATGGAAGGTCCCGCGGCCATGCCGCACCGGGCGATGGAAGGTCCCGCGGCCGAGCCGTACGGGCGATGGAAGGCCCCGCGGCCGAGCCGTACCGGGCGATGGAAGGCCCCGCGGCCGAGCCGTACCGGGCGATGGAAGGCCCCGCGGCCGAGCCGTACCGGGCGATGGAAGGCCCCGCGGCCGAACCGCACCGGGCACTGTTAAGTCCCGCGGCCGAGCCGCACCGGGCGATGGAAGGCCCCGCGGCCGAGCCGTACCGGGCGATGTAAGGCCCCGCGGCCGAGCCTCGCCCCGAGGAAGAGACCTAAAAAAAAATTAAAACAAATAAAAAAGCCTTTGATTACGTTGGCTGATTTCTTTTCGATCCAACGTGATGTGTAGATGGAGTCCATGGTGGAACGTCTGGTCTGTGTGATGGATTGGCCTCCATTTATAACTCCCTGCAATTTCTCGCGGTCCAGACAGACATGTCCCCGATCATATAAGATTATTAAGGAATTGGACAAGCTGGAGGCAGGAAACATGTTCCCAATGTTGGGGGAGTCCAGAACCAGGGGCTGCAGTTTAAAAATAAGAGGTAAGCCATTTGGAATGGAGATGAGGAAAACGTTTTTCACTCAGAGAGTTGTAAATCTGTGGAATTCTCTCCCTCAGAAGGCAGTGGAGGCCAATTCTCTGGACGCTTTCAAGAGAGAGCTAGATAGAGCTCCTAAGGATAGCGGAGTCGGGAGTATGGGGAGAAGGCAGGAACGGGGTACTGATTGAGAATGATCAGCCATGATCACATTGAATGGCGGTGCTGGCTCGAAGGGCCAAATGGCCTACTCCTGCACCTATTGTCTATTGTCTATTTTCTATACACCAGTAATGCACATGCACGGTCATTAATACGGTTCGCGATACGGTATCAGGTGTTTTACTGTGATATTCCTCCTCACCATGTCTTCGCATTTGTCCAACAGTTCATTTGTGGTTAACTCCCACTCAGTACCTTCTTTTGTATATCAATACAGTTTGTGTTACATGGAAAATCTTAGTAGTCATCTTAGTTCGAATATTCAGCTCTGATCATAGTTGTTACTGATGTCAGATCATTAGGTTAGGTGAGGTTAGACCACGTCTATTATCATCACATGTTCCGAGGTGCAATGAAAGGCGTGGG
Source organism: Rhinoraja longicauda (assembly GCF_053455715.1). NCBI lineage: Eukaryota > Metazoa > Chordata > Chondrichthyes > Rajiformes > Arhynchobatidae > Rhinoraja > Rhinoraja longicauda. The sequence continues at coordinate 1,463 of NW_027603246.1, forward strand.
TTTGCACGCTTTCCGCTCAGTTTAGATACACCATCAACTACAATCAGTTAAAGTCCGTAGATGGAGCGAGGAAGATACAGAATGCAGAAAATGGTTCATTGCATAGAATGTCATGCTGAATATGGTCACATTGCCTAATTCTGTTCTCCATAGAACTGGACAAGTGCAATTGGAGAACTCGCGTTCTGTGAAAACAGAAAGCAAAAATATTACTTGCTGTGCCGTGGTGCACAGCTCGAACGACGGATGAAGCAATGCTTCTACGACCGACGGAAGATCCTGCTGGTTTGGTGTTGTTGTGGCTACTGCAGGTGACAGGCGCTTTAGGTTTTAGCTTCAGTTTTAGATTTAATATTGTTACATGTTCCGAGGTGCAGCAAACAACTTTGTTCTGCATGCTATCCAAAGAGATTACATTCCTCATCCAAAGAGATTACATTCCTCATATATTGATGCTGTCGATTCAAGCTCGTCGACAAAGGGCACTTGTGTGTGTGGATCCACTCAAAGCGTGGTAACTGTATGGATTCGCACAGCGGATGGAAGACATATAGAATGAGGTGCAAAAGGAGGTCGTTGAAATACAAACTGTAGATGGGCTATTGCATGCCTATTTAACATCATTTAAAATACATTTGGACAAGCACATCTAGGAAGAGTTGAGAGTGATCCACGGCAACGGCGGTAGTTGGGACTTTGTAGATGGGGTACATTGATCGGCGTTGGCAGGCTGGGTGGAAGGACCTGTCCCGGCGGTGTATGACGCATGACAATAGGTAGAGAAAAGTGGAAGTTACAGAGTGCAGAATCCATGTATCAGCACTGCAGCGCATGGTTGTACTTCTGTACCTCAGACGAAGTTCAATGTCCATGATGGGGTAGAGGGAATTGAATTAGTATCCTAGCCTATGGAAGGACCGCCCAATAACGGAGGAAATGAACCTATTCCTAAGTCTGGTGATGCGCGCTTTCAAGCTTCTCTACCATTTGGAGTTGGGGAAAGAAGAACTGAGCGGGGTTGGCAAAGTCTTTGATTATGTTGGATGTTTGGGTAATGTTATGCAGCGTGGAATGTAGATGGATAATATGATTGGTCTGGGGTCTCTAATAGACTGGGCTATATTTACAATCCTCTGCAATTTCTCGCGGTCCTGGCAGAGTTATTCCCTGACCAAGCTGCCATTAAATGTAACAATATGCTTGTAGAAACATTGAAAATAGTTGCAGGAGGAGGACATTTGGCCCTTCGATCCAGCAGCGCCGTTCATTGTGATCATGGCTCATCATCCACAATCAGTAACCTGTGCCTGCCTTCTCCCCATATCCCTTGATACCACTAGCCCCTAGAGCTCTATCTAACTCTCTTTCAAATTCAACAAAGTGAATTGACCGCCACTGCCTTCTGTGGCAGAGAAATCCACAAATTCACAACTATCTGGGTGAATAACCTCAGTTTTAAATGGCCTCCCCTTTATTCTGTTGCCATATTTTGACAAGGGTAACAGGGGACATAACAATTGTCTTTTTGTTTTCGTTTGTGTGCCTTCTAGGGTGTCGCTTCAATGTGATTGCTCCACATCAGAGTGGCAAGATTTAAAAGAAACTGAAGGAAGGAATTTACACTCCAACGGTGGTGGGTACATGGGACAAGCAGTCGAAGGAGTTAGTGGTGAAGTGTTCTACAGCCAGAGCATTTGGAGATACAGATGCCAATGAGACAGTAGCAAGAAATAATTAGGTAGCTGTTGTGCAATAAATGTTGAGCAGGAACTGATTCTGCAATAATGTCCAGGTGGGCCGACGAGCAGCACCGATGTTGCTTTTGGTTTTAAAATTGATACCACACTGCATGTTGCTCGTCAATATCGTTTTGATGAAATCATTAACTTCTGACATAACATATATTCCTTCTCTCCGCGGATGTGTTCTGTCATCTGAGTATATCCCGACCTCCTCTTGTATTTCAGATGCCGGAGAATTACTACGGCCCGCAACCCAATATCAGCGTGTATTTTGTTTTCTTACTCCCATCCCCACACTTCACCTTCTCTTCGCCACTGCCCAACAATCCATTTCTGGTTAACGGCCATTCATCACCTTCTCTTTTATATCAACACCGCCTGTGTCTCGTGTACAATCTTAGTCAGCATCGCAGTACGAACATTCCCGCGCTGATCAGAGTCGTTATTTATCTCAGGTCATTTGGTCAGGTTAGGTCTATTATTATCACACGTACCGATGTGCAGTGGAAAGCCTTGTTTTTGCACGCTATTCACTCAGTTCAAATATTCCAAACACAAAAACAATCAGTGTAACGAAAAGTGCAATAGATCGGGTTAAGGGGAAGCTACAGAATGAAGAAAACAGTTCTTGATACAGAATATCTTTATGAATGTAGTTTTCATATTTCCACCAAACCCCGATTTGTCCGCGTATTTGTAATAATTAACAATCTTTTCTCAAGCCACCTTGCATAATTCCGGTCCACCGTTCCTCTGGGAGCCGCATCTTTGCATTTGGAGCATTAGAGTTCTATAGAAACATAAATCCTTCATTGGACCCGATGTAGAACCCGATTTGTGCCGATGTGCATAGGTAAAAGTATTAATGATACAATGCTTCTATTAACTATGAGGCTCATTGGTTTGTAAAGGTGTAACCAAATAAGTTGAAAGGTGGATTGAGATTTAGGCTTCAGGTTCAGGTTCATTATTGCCACGTTTATCGAGCCGCACGAATAACGTTGTGCTATATGCGATCCAAACAGATTAAATACGATATACAAATATTATCAGTTCAAAATCAAGAACAATAAATGAAGCAAAAGGAAGATACAGAATGCAGAACATAGTTCGCAGTGGTGTAGCGCATCTGTTCCATAGACAAATATCCGCCATGGAGTAGGGATGGCAGACCGTATGAACTATCGTGAAGGTGACAGGGTAGACCATCTGATCAACTGTTGGTCCTTTGAAGGGCACTTTTTTTTCGACGGACAAATCATGACTTCAATCTCTGCACCAAGTTGAAGATCCGTATCGCGCTCTTTAAATGAGATAACGTCGAAGCATAATAATCTACGGAGCATGTGCTGGGACTTATTAATTGGAAATCGTAGACAAGGATAGTTGCTGGGCTGTTTCTCTGCCGTGTGACTCGTGGCTCTCGGTCCAGTATATGTACCTTTTTCCCATTTGTGGTATCACCGTTGTTAGTTAAAGCAGGGCTTCGCTCATAATTATCTTTATGGCCTGAGCTCTAGGTGGAGTTAAGTTCTATATTCCTTGGATGGCAGGAGGCTGGGAGAGGGGGGGAGTGGTAATGTTACAAAGGTGTATAAATCGTGAGGGGAATAAATAGAATGGATGCACTGTCATTTACCCAGAATGGAGAAGCAAATAACAGAGATCAGAGGGTTAAGAGAGGCTAGATTTACAAGGAACTGGAAGGAAAGACCTTAACACTCAGATGGTGATGGGTATAAAGAACGAGCTAACAGTAACGGTAGTTGAGACATGTTGAAGATAGTGCATTTATACATCCACAACATTTGGAATATAGCTACCAAATCGACTTTAGCAATAAGTAAGCATGATCGGCTATTTCTATTTCTATTGTTCGGCTTGAACTGATTTTGTAGCAATGTTCAGGTGCGATGGCGATGTAATTTTCACTCTAACTCAGGTGCGCTTGAGTTGTGCGAAGTATGCATTTGTTTCGGACTATCAGTTATTTTATTGGGTCACTCATTTCGGACATTCGATACGTTTTCCTCACTCCACGGGTGTCATCTGAGTCTTCTACGTTTATCTTGCTTCACACTTGTATTTCAGAATCCCGGCAATTACTACGCTCCAGGTGATCTGGGAATAAGTGTAGGGATAGGGCGATGGCATCGTCCGTGGACCTGTTGTGGCGGTAGGCGAACTGCAGTGGGTCAAGGACGCTGGCTAGACTGGATATAATGCGTTCCATTGCAAGCCTCCCAAAACATTTCATGATGGTGGATGTCAAGGCCACTGTTCGGTGGTCGTTTAAACTTGAGGTTTTGCCTTTCCTCGACACTGGAATGATGGTGGTCTTCAAGAGGCAGTTGGGTACCTGAGAACGGAGTAGGGAAAGAACAAAGATGTCCACGAATACAGCTGCCAGCGTTTCCGCTCAGCTACTAAGGACACGGCCAGGAACTCCGTCTAGGCCTGTTGCTTTTCGTGGATTTACCCACAGCAAGGCCGCTCTAACCTCTGCAACTGTCACCCTGGGGAGAGGCACACTGGAGTCTGAAGAGCCAGAAGTCACCATACAAAAGTATTCAATTCATCAGGTTGGTTTGCACTATCACCAATGATATTGGCTGAACATAATTTTTATTATTTATTTTTTATTTTTTACAGAACTTTTTGGAAAACAACCCCCCCCACCCTTCCCCCACACCCCCCCTTATACTAACCCCAAATAAGAAAAAGAAAGAAAAGAAAAAAAGATTAAAGACTGCCTGGTTGTTGGTGGTCCTGCACACGCCCAATGGAATTCCAAACAGAATAAACTGTATATGTATATACATCTCCCCCAAAAGAACCATTGTAAATATGAACAATTCTTCTATATATATAGGCCCCTCTTTTGTAGATAAGGACGCCAGATATTTAAAAAAGTATCATATTTGTTCCTTAAATTATAAGTAATTTTTTCAAGTGGGATACAGTTAGAAATTTCATTATTCCAAAGGTCCATACTTAAATAGGAATCAGATTTCCAAGTAACTGCGATAGTTTTTTTGGCTACTGCTAATGCAATTTTTATAAATTCTTTCTGATATTTATTCATTTTAAGTTGTGGTCTTATTCCTTCAACATCACCCAATAACAAAAATCTTGGGTTGTATGGAAGTTGTATTCCGATAATCTGTTCTAAAAAGCTTCTTAAGTTTGTCCAAAAAGGTTGTATTTTTGAACAGGACCAAGTAGAATGAAACAAAGTACCAATTGCACCGAAAACATTGGTCAGATAAACTTGAGTTTATTCTCTTTAATTTTTGTGGTGTGATATATAATTGATGCAGAAAGTTATATTGTACTAGTCTAAACCGAACATTTATTGTATTTTTCATACTGTCAAGGCATAGTTTTGACCAATTTGTTCCATCAATATTAATATTCAAATCCGTTTCCCATTTTCGCCTTGATATATGAATTCCTTGTTTAGGAGCCTTTTTTGAATTAGATTATATATAATAGAAGTAAAAAAAATGATTTGTCCTTTTTGAATTAGGTTTTCAATTTCCTTAGATTTCGGCAATAACATTGTTTGACCCAATTTATCTTTTAAATAAGCTCTTAATTGAAAGTAACAGAAAAGGGAATTATTTGATATATGATATTTATTTTTCAATTGTTCAAATGACATCAATATACCTTTTTCAAAGCAATCACCTATATATCTAATCCCTTTTTGATGCCACCTATATAGAAGCTGGTTATCCATTGTAAAAGGTATCAATCTATTCTGAATCAAAGTTGTCTTTCCTAATAAAGATTTTTTTGTTTCATCCTCAAAATTTACCTTATTCCATAATCCGATCAAGTGTTTTAATAATGGAGATTCTTTCAGTCCCCGTATCAATTTAGGTTCCCATTTATATATAAAGTCTTCTGGTATATTTTCTCCTATTTTATCTAGTTATATTCTTATCCATGCCGGGTTTTTTTCTTCAAAAAGAGATGCAATAAACCTCAGTTGGTTTGCTTTATAATAATTCTTAAAGTTCGGAAGTTGTAATCCTCCTGAATCAAACTTCCATGTCAATTTTTCCAACGATATTCTTGACATTTTACCTTTCCAAAGAAATTTCCGCACATATTTATTTAACTCTTGAAAAAACTTCTGTGGTACTTGTATTGGTAATGTTTGGAATAAATATTGTAATTTCGGAAATATATTCATTTTAACGGCATTAACTCTTCCTATTAATGTTATTGGTAATGTCATCCATTTATCAAGGTCCTCTTTTATTTTTCTTAGTAATAATAAATAATTTAATTTATATAAATTCTTCATATCATTATCAATTCTTATACCTAAATACTTTATACCAATTAATGGCCATCTAAATTGGGTTAGTAATCGACATTGAGTGTAATCTCCTTTAGTAAGGGGTAAAATTTCACTTTTATCCCAATTTATTTTATAACCTGATATTCTTCCATATTCTTCTAATCTAAAAGATAGTTTGCGCAACGAATCTAATGGTTTTGTTAAGTGTATCAAAACCTCATCTGCAAATAAATTAATCTTAAATTCTCCCTGATTGACTTTAAAACCCTTAATATCTGGGTCAGTTCTAATTAGTTCAGCTAACGGTTCTATCGCCAGGACAAATAAAGCAGGTGATAATGGGCATCCTTGTCTAGTTGACCTTTTTAATTGAAACGGTGTTGAAATTTGGCCATTTGTCGCTACCTTAGCTTTGGGATTCACATTTAGAGTTTTAATCCAGTTTATAAAAGTTGTTCCTAACCCATATTTTTCCAATACTTTATATAAAAAATCCCACTCTAACCTATCAAATGCTTTTTCTGCATCCAGAGCTACTGCTACACTTATTTCATTCCTCTTTTGTGCCAAATGCATTATACTAAGTAACCTAGTTACATTATCTGCAGAATGTCTATTTTTAATAAATCCAGTTTGATCCATATGTACTAATTTTGGTAAATACTTAGACAATCTATTAGATAAAATTTTTGCTACTATTTTATAATCTGTATTCAGCAAAGATATAGGTCTATATGATGTTGGTTTTAAAGGATCCCTATCTTTTTTTGGTATTACTGTTAAAATCGCTGTCGTAAAAGACTCTGGGAGGTTATGTGTTCTTTCCGCCTGCTGTATTACCTCCATAAAAGGAGGAATTAATAATTATTTAAATTTTTTATAAAATTCTGGCGGGAACCCATCTTCTCCTGGGGATTTATTACTCTGTAGTGATATTAACACTTCTTTGACCTCTTTTAATGAAAAAGGCATATCTAATCCCATCTGTTCTTCTAAATTTAATTTAGGAAGGTTTATTTGTGCTAAAAAAATCTATCTCATTAGTATCTTTTTGTGATTCTGACGTATAATTCAGAATTTTTTTTTAAAAAGGTTTCATTAATTTCTAAAGGTTTATAAGTAATTTTATTTGTATTTATTCTAATAGCGTTAATCGTTCTCGAAGACTGTTCGGCTTTCAACTGCCAAGCAAGGACCTTATGTGATCTCTCTCCTAACTCATAGTACTCTGTTTAGTTCTCATAATTGCTTTTTCTGTTCGGTATGTCTGTAATGTATTATATTGTAACTTCTTATTGTAACTTATTATATTGTAACTTCTTATTGATAAGTTGTCTTCGTTTCTCTTCCGTTACATACCTTTGAGATTCTTTTTCTAATTTTGTAATTTCTTTCTCCAATTGCTCTACTTCGGCCATATATTCTTTCTTAATTTTGGAAGTATAACTTATTATCTGTCCTCTCAAATATGCTTTCATTGCATCCCATATAACAAATTTATCATCAACTGAGTTGGAATTTGTATCTAAATAAAATTGAATATGTCTTCTCATAAACTCACAAAAATCTTCTCGATTTAATAATGTTGAATTAAATCTCCATCTATAAGTAATTTCCTCTTTATCCATCATTACCATCGACATTGTTAAAGGGGAGTGATCTGATAATGTTCTTGCTTTATATTCAACATTTTTCACTCTGTCCTGTATGTTTGTTGATAATAAAAAGAGATCAATCCTCGAATAAGTTTTATGTCTATATGAGTAAAAAGAATAATCTCTTTCTCTTGGGTTAAGTCTTCTCCATATATCGGTTAGATTTAAATCTTTCATCAATGACAAAGTTAATTTTGCTATTTTCGTTTTTGTAACTGTCCTAACTGATCTATCTAAAACTGGGTCTAAGCAAAAATTAAAGTCTCCACCTATTAGTATTTTATCTTGGGCATCGGCCAGATTCAAAAAAGTTTCTTGTATAAATTTTATATCATTTTCATTTGGTGCATAAATATTCATCAAGGTCCATAATTCCGAAAAGAGTTGGCAATGTATAATCACATATCTTCCCGCAGGATCAATAATTGTATTTTGTATTTTGATTGGTAATGTTTTATTAATCAAAATTGCAACTCCCCTCGCTTTTGAATTGAATGAAGCTGCAGTAACCGTTCCCACCCAGTCTCTTTTTAATTTCTGATGTTCCATCTCTGTTAAATGAATTTCCTGCAAAAAAGCTATATCTATCTTCATTTTTTAAATATGTGTTAAAATTCTTTTTCTTTTTACCGGCCCATTTAACCCATTAACATTAAAACTCAAAAGTTCAGTAATTTAACCATTATTCTTAACAAAATTACTCCTATATATAACATTACTTAACACCTCGTTTCTCATGGTTCTTTGGGGAGTTTCCTTAAAATTCACCATGTTGCTGTACATCCCCCCCCCCCCCAACATCCAGGCTAAAAGATGAAAAAGAAAAAGAAATAGTTAAAGAAACCCAAAATAACCCCCTACTAATGCTGTTTATAAAAAAGAAAACAGCATTACCTCCCTCCATTTTACGGGTCATGGCACATGCCATGAATACACACATGAATCCCGCAGTCATCAATTGGTGGTTCTCCACCCCCCCCCCCCGAACTAGCATAACCTTTTCTCCCAAACATTATTCATTCAATCTTTACATTTCATATCCTTTATCATCTCTCCGTTCATATCCGTTTCAATCCATGTCTCATTGTCGTTCTTCTTGTATCTGGTGAGCCTTTGGAAGTTTTAAAGCAAATTCCTCAGCTTCCTGGTAATCAGTAAAAAATTTGTTTCCTTCTCTTTCTATAAAAATATTCAGTGTTGCAGGGTATCGCAGGTAAAATCGATAACCTTTTTGCCACAGGGCTTTTTTCGCAGGGTTGAATTCCTTCCTTCTCTTCAAAAGCTCATAACTTATATCAGGATAGAAAAAAAGGTTATTCTCTCCACTTTTCGGAGGAGTAGAATTCTTTATGCATTGTGCAGCCGCCTTCAAAATTCTTTCTTTATCTTGATATCTCAATAATTTTATCAGAATTGATCTCGGATACTGACCCTGTTTTGGACTTGGTCTTAATGCCCTTTGTGCCCTTTCAATTTCAATTTCGATTTCACTTTTTTCCATTACCAAAATATTCGGAATCCATTTTTGAAAGAATTCTATTGAATCTTCTCCCTCTGCGCCTTCTTCAAGACCAACAATCTTTATATTGTTTCGTCTACTAGTATTCTCCAACAAGTCCAGTTTTTCAAATATCTGTTTCCTTTCTGTTATCCAAGCAGTTACGTTGTCTTCGATCTTATTCACTCTTTCAGTAGTATCTTCAGTCTTAACTTCCAATTTTTAAACTTTTTTATCCAATTTATCCTTTTTTTTTAAACTTCTGTTGGTGGCGATGGTATTATTTTTTAATTGTTCACATACTTCTTGTAAGATCTCTTCCATACTTCCCCTATATTTTTTACTTTCAATTTTACCTTTAGGTCTATCAAATAGGCAAGGTCATCTTCTGATGAATCTTCTTGATCGCCTGTATGTTCTTGGTCCTGGTCCTGGTCGATGTCACTATCTGTGGCAGAGGCATCCTGGGATTGTAGTTTCTTTAACTTCCCTTGTGACATTTCGCGCATGCACGGTTCCCCTTGTTCGCGCATGCGCGGTTCCCCGTATTCACGCGAGGCATGCTTCTTCCTCCCGGGTGCCGCCGCTCCTGCTTGCCATTCTTCGGGATCAGTCCTCTCAACTTGAGCACGAGGATTCTCCATCGCAACAGGGCCTCCTTCCCTCTTCTCACCCGATCTCTTTAAACCAATATGTTTCTTCAGTTTTTGTTTAGGAGACATGTTTCAATAATCCCCCGATCTTTATAGAGAATTATAGACTTTCTAAGAAACTTTTGTTCAATTTTTTTTTAACTTACTCGGTACTTTTCTAAGTTTTGTTCGGAGGAGCTGGAAGACCACAACCTGTGCCTACGTCATCACGTGCCGTCCCCGAACATTCTTTGCATCCATTTATCTTAATCAGACCGTGCCACATTCTCCGTGTGACCCAGAGGTTGTACTTGGACTTAAGTTTCTCCCGGTATTGTCTCTTGGCACCCTTGATGGCTTTGCGGAGACCACAGACTCTTCACACCACGGGACCCACTCACAAGTTAGGATACTCTCGACCTAGTGTTATCGTCCGGATTCACAATCTACAACATTGAAACTACTGAGGCCTGCCTATCGGACCACAGCGCTATCATTTTTGACGCATCTCTGCCTTTATCTCCCGCAAAATCTCATCTCCCTGTTCGCTACTCCCGCGACATAAATTCATTGCCTGCCAGTAAATTCTCCGAGGCTCTCACAGCTGCCCCCAACATCTGCACTATTGAGGCTTCTCCCCCCCCATCTCAGCACTGAGGATCTCACCTCTTTATTTAATATCACTTGCTCTTCCATCCTGGATTCTATCGCTCCCCTTAAAATGAAAAAGCCTAAGCCCAAAGGTCGGCCTTGGCTCAATGACACCACCAAAGCCCTAAGAAGGGAGTGCAGAAAATCAGAACGGAGGTGGAAATGTGACAAGCTTCAAATTTCCTTCGAAATTCTGAGAAACAATCTTCTCAAATACCAGGAAGCAGTAAAGTCTGCTAGAGCACAATACTTCTCCGACCTTATTTCCAAAAACTCTCATAACTCCAAGGTCCTATTTAGCACAATTACCTCTGTCATATGTCCCGCCCCCAGTACCAGCTTAGTTAGGTCCCCTGCTAAGTGCGAAGAATTCGCTAAATTTTTCACCAGCAAAGTTGAGAACATTAGAATGAACATTTCCCCTCCCACCCGTGACCTAGCTGTCTCACGAGTCTGTTCATCTAAATTGGACTGTTTCCAACCCGTCACTCTATCCTCCCTTGCAAAGCTTGTCTCCGCTATGAAACCTGCAACCTGCCCCCTTGAACCTGCCCCCACTGCCCTTCTGAAGGATGTCATTGCAATAGTCGCTCTATTATCAACAGTTCTCTGGCCACTGGCACTGTTCCAACCTGTTTCAAGCACGCGGTGGTCCAGCCCCTACTGAAAAAACCTAACCTAGACCCCACCTTGCCTAGTAACTACAGACCCATTTCCAAACTGCCATTCCTGTCAAAAGTCCTTGAAAAGGCAATTCTAAACCAATTAGTGCCATATCTACACCAAAACACCATCCTGGAAAGTTTCCAGTCAGGTTTCAGAGCCCACCACAGCACAGAGTCTGCCTTGTTGAAGGTACACAACGACCTGCTTCTCGCCATCGACACCGGCGACTGTGCAATCCTGCTCCGTCTCGACCTCAGCGCAGCGTTCGATACAGTGGACCACACCATCCTTATTGACCGTCTCCGGTACGCGGTTGGCATTGATGGCACTGCCGTGAGCTGGTTCGCTTCCTACCTCAAAGTTAGGAGTTTCGCCATCAACATAGGCAGTTATTCCTCTGCTCCAGCTAGCCCCTCCTGCGGAGTTCCACAAGGCTCCATCCTAGGCCCCATTCTTTTCTCTCTATACATGCTCCCCCTTGGCCAAATCATTCAAAGGCACGGCATTTCTTTCCACTGCTATGCCGATGACACTCAACTTTACCTCCCCCTGAAGCCCTACAACCAGTCAAATTTAAACAGCCTCTTACACTGCCTTGGGGACATAAAATGTTGGATGGCACAGAACTTCCTCTAATTAAACGAGAGCAAGCCTGAGGTTATCCTATTAGGCCCCCCGACTCCATCAAATCGATAACAGGCAGTCTTGGAAGCCTATCCTGCCTAGTCAAACCGCATGTCAAAAACCTCGGCGTGTTATTTGACTCTGCATTAAAATTTGACAAGCAAGTCAACGCTGTGGTAAAAGCCAGCTTCTTCCAACTTCGTACCATAGCTAAAATCAAACCTTTCCTCCAATTCGACGGCACTGAAAAAACCATTCACGCTCTCATTTCCTCCCGCCTAGACTACTGCAACTCCCTATACACTGGGATCAGCCAATCTTCCCTGTCCCGCCTGCAACTGGTCCAAAACGCCGCAGCGAGACTCGTGACGAGTATCCGTAAAAGGGACCACATCACGCCGATTCTGGCCTCTCTCCACTGGATCCCTGTACGGTACAGGATCAACTTCAAGCTCCTCCTATTCACATATAAAGCCCTAAATGGACATTCCCCCCCACAACATCAAAAATCTTCTAACCCACCTCTCTAACTCTAGGTCCCTCAGGTCGGCCGACTTGGGGCTACTCACTATCCCGCGGTCTAGGCTTAAGCTCAGGGTTTAACACGCTTTTGCGGTTGCAGCTCCTAGACTGCGGAACAGCATCCCTCTCCCCATCAGAACTGCCCCCTCCATCGACTCCTTTAAGTCCAGGCTCAAAACCTATTTCTACTCCCTAGCGTTTGAGGCCCATTGAGGAGGCGCTGTGAACTGTTTTGTATGTGCTGATATGTTTGTGTGCTACTGTATGTTTCATTTTTTCCTTAGTACCTTAACAGATGTACAGCACTTTGGTCAACGTGGGTTGTTTTTAAATGTGCTATACAAATAAAATTGACTTGACATGACTTGACTATATGCAAGTCCTCTTGAAATAAATGCTATTAAATAAGAGGAATATATCGGGTAGATGCACAGAGTCCCTTGCCCAGAGTAGGGGAAATGAGAACCAGAGGACATAGGTTTAAGGTGAGGGGGGAAAGATTTAGAAGGAACCCGAGGGGCAACTTTTCCACACAGCGGGTGGTGGGTGTATGGAACGAGCTGCCGGAGAAGGAAGTTGAGGCAGGGACTATCACACAGTTTAAGAGACACTTGGACAGGTACATGGATATGACAGGTTTGGAGGGATATGGGCCAAACGCGGGCACGTGGGAATAGTGTAGATAGGGCATGTTGGTCGGTGTGGGCAAGTTGGGGCGAAGGTAGGGCCTGTTTCCACGCTGCATCACTCTGTGACTCTAAATAATAACTCCGTGCAGTAGTCTGATTGTGGAGAGAAAGAAACTGTTCCTGATAAACTCCGGAACTCCCCGTAAAGTGGCAACACAAGTAGACAGAGCGGTGAAGAAGGCGTGTGGTCCGCTTGCCTTCATCTGCCGCGGAATCGAGTTCAAGAGCCAGGACGTCAAGATGCATCTCTCCAGGACTTTGGTCAGGCTGCATTTGGAGTATTGCACGCAGTTCTGTTCGTCCCACACTACAGGAAGGATGTGGGGGCTTTGAAGAGGACGAGAGGGGAGTCACAGAGACAGGGAGAGGGAGTTTAGGGGCCGGAGGGGAGGGGTTCACAGAGACAGGAGGGGGTGTAGGGGCGGGAGGGGAGGGTGTCACAGAGACGAGGAGAGTGTGGGGTGTAAGGGCAGGAGGGAGGGGGTCATAGAGAGGGGGTGTAGGGGCAGGAGGGATGGGGTCATAGAGAGGGGGTGTAGGGACCGGAGGGGGGGGTCACAGAGATTGGTGTAGGAAACACTCTCTCCAGTCCCCAGGGAAGAGGCACAGGGACAGCTGTTACATCCCATGGCGGCTAACCGTTCTAACCGCACTTCCCAAGAATGGCGTTGGAGAGAGAAGTGGGGGCGAGCAGGAGGAGAGTTGGGGAAAAGAGAGAGAGAGACAGATAGGGAGAGATAGCTGAGAAGACGAAAGGGGAAGAGATGGAGGGGCAGTGAATTATCAAAGGGAGATTGGGAAGATGAAGAGGGAGGGGTGTTCAGAGCGAGTGGGTTGGCAAAAGGGAGAGAGGGAAGCGTGAGATAGATAGAGAGAAACTGAGGGAGAGATGCAGTGAGAGTGAGAGGGGAGGGAGGGGTAAGGGGTGAAAGGTTCACAGAGACAGGGGCGCAGAGAGAGAGAATAGAGAGGGTAGGAGAGAGAGTCACAGTTCAAAGAGAGTGCAGCAGTAAGGATGGAGGGAGAGAGAAAGGGAGGAGGGAGATGTGCCGCATCATTCGCTGTTTTATTTGTGTTTCGGACAATTCTGAAGCCACAATGTTTCTGTTCTCTGAGTGTGGTGAGTGTTTGGGTCGTTCCTGCTCAGAGGTGACGAAGGCGGAGAATGTTATTGTCCCGGCGCAAAATCAGACCCACTGCAGGCAAGCAAGGTGTGAATGATTACCGGCCTCGCCGGGAGTGTGGGGTTGAGGTTGCAGTCAGTTAAGCCGCGATCATATTGAGCGGTGAACCAGAGTGGAGGGGCCATTTTAGTGCGAGGTGATCTGTTGACCTAACTCCTCAACCTGAGAAACATGTTCGCCCACTCCACCATCAAACTGGGCACCAGAAGCCCTGAGAGGGTCCCTGGAATTTGGGATTGCCTTAGTGAGTGAAGCGGATTGAAGGAAATCACACAAACAACATGAGGCGGAGATTTGGACCTGATGGAGTTTGAAACAATATCCCCTTTGCTGGAGCAATGCCGCTCCCAATTTCCATCCCTCAGTATCGCCACGATTCCCAGTCTTTGGAGTTTCTCAATCAATTCCCTGAATAAATCACGACCTGTCTCAGGAGGGATTTCACTTGTCTGATGTCATCTATTTGCGAATCATTTCAAAATCTCTATTTTTAAACACTATTGAAACTTGACTGTCCCGGTGGAGACGGAAAGTGGTATAAAATCTCCGGGAATGTTCTGCCCCAGCATTTCATTCCGAGAGATTACCGGTAGCTCACTTGGACACGTCGCTGGGCAGAGAAAATGGGGGAAAAGCTTTGGGAATATTTCGACGTGGAGAAAATCTTGTACGTGATCATTGCTGCCGTTGGAGTCCCTGGTAAGTGAGCAGAACAATTCAAAATTTATAACTCCGTCTGTGCACCGGTGTTGCCCTGAATCTGATTCTGTTACAAGATTCCCAACTGATAATCGTTGTTCAAGTATATGTGAAGTATATCAATCCTCTAAGTGAAATATTTTTGAATTAACGCTGTGATTTTTCTTATTTTCAGACAGCCCAAACTAACCCTCTTTTTCTCCCACTGCCGGGACCCACTAGAATGTTGTTCTTGCCTTCAGTGGGACCTTGCCCAGAGTTGTCCCAGTGCTCGGGACAGGCAGCTCTCCGGGACGGTGTGACTGGGAGGGGTTTACATTGTGAAGTTCAATGTGTCTGAGTTATTGATCAGAGTGAACACCCGCTCCTATGGACACGTCTCACTGTCGATTCTGTCACAGTCGGATTCCACCGCCTGTTGGTCAATAATTGGATCGATCTCCTGAACCGGTGGCCGCGGATCTACCGGCGTGTGTTGTTACCGAACTGAACTCACTGTGGAATGAATCCATTAACGGAGCCACTCTGCTGCCGGATCCTAAGTTGTCCCTGCCTTCCCTCTGGAACCCTCCTCGTCCCCATCAGATGCCGAGTTCCTAGAGCCCTGGTTAAACGCGGCCGGTCACGGTTAAGTCTGTGAAACCGGCCCCATCAGAGACTGTGAGCGGGGTTAACTGTGGACAGGACCATTACGCCTATTGTAGCGGGCGGCTGCTCGTTCCCTCCCCGCCCTTTACCCCGCCCGTCGCCTTATCTCCTCTCCCCTGAAGCAGGCAGGTCGGGCACAGTCGGAGCCGGGTCTAACATTGTTAAACCTGCAGCCACGCACCGACTCCAACACTCCTGATCTCCAGCTGAAAGTGGAGCCGGTGTTCAGCCCCGGAGACCGTGTTCAGTAATGCCCAGTGTCCGCTCCCCTTCTCTTTCCGCAGTGAATTTAGTGGCGATTGTGATCCTGTCCCGGGGAAAGTGCGGCCTCTCCACCTGCACCACTCGCTACCTGGTGGCCATGGCAGCGGCCGATCTACTCACCCTGATCACCGAGGTCATTTTGTTTCGGATCCGATACCATTACTTTTATTGGAGTTTCCTGTCCATCACCCCTGTGTGCAGTGTTAATGCTGTACTGCAGACTGCAGCTACAGACTGTTCTGTCTGGTTCACCGTCACTTTCACCTTTGATCGCTTTGTCGCCATTTGTTGCCAGAAGCTGAAAACAAAATATTGCACCGGGAAAACTGCGGCTGCGGTTCTCGCAACAGCCGGCGTTCTGCTGTGTCTGAAAAACGTTCCCCGCTACTTCACACTGGAACCCTGGACAACCATCGACAATGTCCCGTGGGGCTGTGTCACGGTGGACAGTTATTACACTGACCCCGGGTGGGTGGCATTTGACTGGTTCGACACGGTTTTAACTCCGTTCCTCCCTTTCGCTGTGATCCTGCTGCTCAACGCTCTGACAGTCCGGCACATTCTAGTGGCCAGTCGGGTCCGTCAGGGGCTGAGGGGTGAGAGCAAGGGGGAGAAGCGCAGTGACCCGGAGATGGAGAGCAGGAGGAGGTCTGTGGTTTTACTCTTCACCATCTCCGGCAGCTTCATCCTCCTGTGGCTGACGGCGGTTGTAAACTTCGTCTATTATCAGATCACAGGGATTGGGAAAGATAGGAATGATTCTCAATGGATCTTTAGCTACGTCGGGTATTTGCTGAGGAATCTCAGCCTCTGCACCAACACATTTATTTACGCGGTGACCCAGTCCAAGTTCAGGGAGCAGGTGAAGAGCGCGGTGAAATATCCGCTCACCTCAGCGCTGCGGCTCATTAATAAACCCGCGCCCTGAGCGCATCCCAGAGGGCGGCCGCAGTCTCTCCGCTCCGGGCTCCGGCTCCTCACATTCACCGCCGCATCTTCCAGCTGTCAGTCCCGGGCGGATGATCCCATCGCCGGCCCCGCTCCAGGACCCCCAGCCCCTCACATTCACCCAATCAAAGACGCAGATTAAGCAGAAAAAATAACACCATTGCCTGTCATATATATTGATCATTTTTAATGACAGTCCCTGATCATTGAAGTGTTTATTTCAGTTTCTAC